>NC_133704.1:3910878-4193378 GCF_048934315.1 Petromyzon marinus | reverse complement strand
TGGCAGGATGGTAGATAAATAAATAAACATGCTATCTATCGACACCGGTGGTCTCAGGTGGCGCGAGTAGTTGCCAATAGTGGTGGCATGTGCATGCGACCTCTGACCTCCGATGGCCATGTATCTGAAGAAGAGCCAGCCGCTGATGAGGCCCTCCTTGGGGCTGCGAGGAGGCCTGTTCATGATGTCCAGGTCGGGAGGGTTGAATCCAAGAGCTGTAGCCGGGAGGCCGTCCGTCACCAGGTTCACCCACAGCAGCTGCACGGGGATAAGTGCCTCTGGGAAGCCCAGGGCGGCCGTCAGGAAGATGCTGGGGTCGGGGGTTCAAGGGTTCAAAGAGGGGCGCACAGAAACACAGAGGGAGAGAGCGTGGTCAGGGGCGGTCGAGCACATGGAGGTGGAGGGTCAGAAGAGGAGACGGTGTCAGGCAGAGGGTGAGAGAACTGGGATTTATTAGCAAGAGGTCACGAAGTTGGAGAGTCATGGAGAGTAAAGGTTGTGGGGACAGAGAGAGGATGGAGCGGGTGTGTTGCGAGTGTGGTGTCTGGTGAGTAACGTGTCACGTCCCCAGCGACCCCATGAGTGAACAAAATTCACGGTCGCCGTTCAATCCGAGAATCTCACATTTTTCGTTTCGTTTTCACCGTCTTGTTGGCGTCGTTTCTTTGCATGAATCGCGGAATAATTTACTCCCACACACGAACGCACGCAATTGGATGCATGTGCCGCGAGCCTAACAAATGCCTCTCAATTGTTGAATCGACGCATCGTCACCGCGCCTCATGTCCATCCATTACGAGTATGCGACTATCTGTTATGGCATCCAAGTACGTGCGAGCGTGTATCCGGTACTCATGCGGCAGCCGGGAGGCGCAAGCGGCAGGCAGGCGAGTGCAGCGAGCGAGTGTCCGGTGGGGCGAATGGGCGAGTGGGCGTGCGGGCGTGCATGCGTGCCGCTCACCACACCACCTCGCCCACGTTGGAGGAGATGAGGTAGCGGATGAACTGCTTCATGTTGTTGTAGATGGCCCGCCCCTCCTCCACGGCCGCCACGATCGACGCAAAGTTGTCGTCGGCGAGCACCATCTCGGACGCCGACTTGGCCACGGCCGTGCCGGAACCCATGGCGATGCCGATCTCGGCCTTCTTGAGCGCTGGGGCGTCGTTCACGCCGTCGCCCGTCTGCGTGTGCGCACGTGCGCGTGAGTGAGTGGGGAACGGTAACATAGTTGGTTAGTGCACCGCGTTACGATCCCGGCGACCTAAGTTTGATTTTCACCCTTGTCCAACATCGGTGATAGATAGCCGAACCGGTCCCATGCTCCCACCCTGCGCCAACCCGCACTGACCAGCGTGGTGAGGTATGGTCACGCAACCGCCACGACCGACGCGGTAAGAGGATCGCAAGTCCAGCATTCGAACCATTACAACGCCGCCATCGCAGCTCCCTCCATTTCGCGGTCGAACAGCGAGACGCGTCACGTCAGTCGCTGGAGACGTTTCTGTACGTGCGGTAAAGCGGTGACCATTATTTGACCGATTTGTTTCACGCGGTTAACAGTAAAGCAAAAACAATCAAAACACCGGCCCGATATCTATCAAGATGGTGAACAAAGAACATGCTTTAGCTTTTCCGGCAACAACACAGGAGGGATAAAGCTGTTCAAACACCACAGAGGAGGCCGAACTGATGGTGGCCAATCATTTTCAACGACCATGCATACAATATCAAAACGTGTTTGTTTACATGATTTACCGCAAGTATGTGTGGTTAATGCCGACTTGACGCCTTGTAATAATCGGCATCTATTTAGTGCTTTAACATTTTAACCGGGGTAACGCCTATTCGTTATTTTTTTTTAACAGCCCCCAGCGAGAATTTCTCAAGTGATGGCGGCGGTGGTGGCGGCGGCGGCTACAGCGACGGCGGCGGCGGCGGCGGCATTGGCGTCCATCGGGCGCGTCGCACCATCGCTGTGATCTCGTTGAAGGACTGCAGGTACTGCACGATCTTGGACTTGTGAGCCGGTTCGACACGCGCAAAGCAGCACGCGCGCTGCACGGCCTGCCGCTGCTGCTCCACCGGGAGGTCGTCGAACTCGCGGCCCGTGTAGGCGCGCCCCTCCACGTTCTCCTCCTCGCCGAAGATGCCGATGCGGCGGCAGATTGCCACGGCCGTGCCCTTGTTGTCGCCGGTGATCATCATGACGCGGATGCCCGCCTCGCGGCACAGCGCGATCGAGTGCGACACCTCGCGCCGCGGGGGGTCCAGCATCGCCACGACGCCCACGAACGTCAGGTCCACCTGTCCAGGGGTGGGGCCGGTGGGGGGGGGGTCAAGGGTTAGGGGTCGGCGGTCGCGATTTGTCACTCACGTGACGTGCGAGAGAGAGTGAGGAGGGTGGAAATTTGAGTGGCGGAAAAGCTTGGTAGCAGGGTGGTATGGTGGGAGAGTGGTAAAGAGGCAGGGTGGTATGGTGGCTGTATGGCTGGGTGTCTGAATGGCAGATTGGCTTAGTGGTAAGTGGGCAAAGAGGCAGGGTGGCAGGGTGGGCAGGTGGCTGGGGGACTGATTGGCAGGGGTGCTGGTTGTGAATGTTTTACATAGTGGGATGGCAAGATATTTGTCAATGCTTTACATTGTGGGGTATCAGGGTGGTGCATTGGATCTGTGCCTAGATCACTGCAAGTGAATGTGACTGGATTCCCAGATCCAAAGGCAGATGTTTGCACAGCTGACCAAGTGACTGGGTACAAAAATGTGAAATGTTTTTAGATACCCAGGTGCAAGTGTCCTCGTGGTGGTGAGATGTTAACTACCTCGCCTGGTATACAGGAGGTCGTATACCAGGCGAGGAAGTTAGCCCCGATGCCTGTATATTTGGAGTTTGCATTTTCGCCCCGTGGCCACGTGTATTTTTCTCCGGGTCCTCCGGTTTTCCCCTCCAAATTTAGAATCACGCGTTCCGTGTGTTTGGCTGCGATGAATTTCCACACGATGATAAACCACTTAGTTGAGTTACCATTTGGTGGCCAGGTCGCTTCTGAAAAGAAGAGCTCTTTAGCTCATTGGGAACCTACCTGGTAAAAAACAAAAGAAAATAGTTTCACGTCCTCCCCCGTGTGCAAACCTGCCTCATACTTGGCGAATTGCGTCGAGTCCTCCAGCTTCATGTCCTCGGGTTTGGGGGGGGCGTCGCGCGTAGCGAGCGCCAGGCAGCGCAGCGTGTCGCGCCCCGTGCCGTACTCGCGGATCGTCGCCAGGATCTCGCGCCGCACGCCAGCCGTGAGCGGCACCTTGGTGGAGCCGACGCGCACGTGGCTGCAGCGCTCCACCACGCCCTCGGGGGCGCCCTGCTCACGCACGCACGGACGCACGCACGCACGGAGCGGGGTGGCGCGGGGTCACGTGGGCCTTGAGCGGAGTGGCGCGGCCTCGGAGAGCCGTCGCGTGATCGCAGGCGGCGGGGGTCACGCGGCACGAGAGTGGAGTCACACGGCTACAAGTGGAGCCGCGCGGGGGGTCAGAGTCGAGTCACGTGATCGTGGAGTGGGGAGTCACATGGGCTGACAGCGGAATCACGATTCAACCCCAGTGATCCGATCAATTTCCAAGATTGAAGGCCCCGATGCAAACCAGGAATCAATTATTGTTCGTATCGTTTACAGTCTCATATTTACTGTGCGCCTCATTTTTACGTTTTCACTCCTTGTTGGCATTGTTTGCCTCGATGGCACCCGTCTCCTTCGCTCTGTCTCATTCACTCGCTCCGCGTCTCGTGTTCTGCCTGTGTCGCGCCTTTCCTCTCCTCCGCATCGTCCGTGTCGCGCGCTCCAGCGGCCTCAACGTCAAGCATTGCCACGCGTAGCTGCATAAATCCCAAGCCATCGATACCTACACGTGCGATCCCACGTGACCCGGTAGAGATCGACGCATCGACGCGCGGCTCAACGTGCGCGCTCGAGCGCTGATGGGTGGCGACGACGAAGCGACACGCCGTTGCTCCCGGAACGAACATCGTCTAACCGGTTCACCTCGTCAGGCGCGATATAAAAAAAATGTAAATAACAGGATCCGCCCTCCTGTGACGTTGACGGAAAGCTAATCCACCTCGAGGAGCTGAGGGTGTTTATTTAATTGATTTCCTTGCTAGGAGGAATGAGCCGAGTGTCGCTCAACCGGTTGGGGCGAATGTCGTGGCAGCAGCCGAGCGTGATCGATCCGATACGAATTCGGTCGGTTGCGCAGCTCTCGGTGGCCGCCTGTGGGGAGACGGTGCAGGGAACACCGTCAGGAGTGGGCGGCGAGGCGCGCCAACGAAGGCAACGTGGTGACGTGCCGCGTTCACGCGCGACTGTTACAATATCGGACACCTCCGAGCGAAATAGACAGAACGAGGCAGCGGGAGCCACCGCAGAGATTGTAAGTGAGAGACGGCGACAGGCAGTACAGCATCGCACGTGGGGTTAAAGGGAGCTGAATCGATACATTAATTGTCCCGTGTTAACCATCTCCTTTGTGTCGTCGCCGCGGGGCAAAGGCTCTCACCTTGACGAACATGCGGGGGCCCTGAAACTTGCCGGTGCTGCCGCTCGGCACGCAGTAAACCGACATGGACTTGCGGTCGCGGGAAAACTCAAGCGTGAACTCCTTCTTCATGAGCTGCTTGATAACCTGGAGGCGTCACCGCACACACACGCACACGCGTAACGAGGTTCAGAACCGACGACAGCAGGCAACCCGCACGGACCAGCGTGGTGAAGGATGGTCAGGCAACCCGCATGACCGACACGGCGTGCCGAGGCCTTTATCCACAGTGGTGATGGCAGTAATGGTGGCGTTTGGGAGTAACAATGGTTATGATGATGATTGCAATAATGTGGGTTGGCATTGTGATATTGGTGGTGGTGGTGGTGATGGTGGCGGTGATGATGGCGGTGATGGTGGTGACAGTGATGATGGCAGAGTGGTGATGTGTGCGATGGGTGTGGTGATGAGTGTGGTGATGTGTGCGGTAGTGATGTGTGTGATGGCAGTGCTCCTGTGTGTAGTGGTGATTTGTGTGACATGCATGATGGTGGTGGTAATGACGTGTGTGCGGTGGTGGTGCCGTGTGCGGTGGTGGTGCCGTGTGTGATGGTGGCGGCGATGTGCGCAGTGGTGGTGATGAATGTTCGCTGGCGGTGGCGGTGGTGCCGTGTGCAGTGGCGGTTGCGCGAGCCCTCACGTTGTTGCACGTGTTCGCTCGCTCCACCTTGCTCAGCCCGTTCAGCTCGGTGCTGAACACGTTCATCTTCTCCACGAGGCAAACGAGCGCCGTCTCCGTCGCCTCGCCCACCTTCTCGTAGATGCCCTTAGCCTGGAGCGTCGCATGCACGCACGCACGCACACACGCAACGCGTTCCCACAACCGCCGGGTCAACAAGTGGCGCCGGCCCAGTTCATGAAACCGAGCACGTGAGCTCGGGCCCAGATTCCCACGGCAGCCCCAGGCCAGGACTAAACCGGGCCTCGGCAAGGTCTTTTGGATATTTAGTTTGATTCCTTTGGTCACTCTTGCGACCCAGGTCGCTCGCGCGAATGAGACTACTCGTGGTCTCGTGAATTCTCACTTGGTTAAACTAAATAACATAAAGCCGCAGCCCTGGAATCGCTCGCTTACGCTACTGCTGGCGGAAGGGCCTCTACTAAAGGGAGCTCTGGAGAGTCACTAGTCTTCCATGCTGGCCAATGAGTCTCTAAAGAGGTGAGAGTAACCCACACTTTACCCCACCACAAACGAGTAAATATGAGACTAGCTGTGGCACACATGCACTTAAACTGCTGGGTGGACAGAGGGAAACATGGAGTGCGCCACGTGGTCCGGGTTCATCAGGTAGCTGCACGGGCAATCGTGAGAGAGGTCACGAGGACACCGGGTGTGAGAGACGTGCCCTCGATAGCTTCGCTCACTCGGCTCAACCTCAGGGCCGTCGTGTTTTAGTTACAAAAATAAAAACTGGGATGGAAAGTTACAAAAATAACAGATTTAATCTCGAGACAACCCAACCAAAAGGAAGCCATCTCGTAAAAAAATGTAACAAATTTTATGATTGCTCCCATCCGTCGCTGGGGGACAAGCGCGGAGGAGGGAGTGGGAGGCAGCGGCGACCGCACGGAGCGGCATCGCGATCGGCATCGTGATCGTCGCCGCGATGCCGATCGCTCTCGCTCGTCGCCACGGCGCCACGGCTCGGCCCGCGTTCACGGCCACCGGGAACCGCGAGCGGATCGGGGCGACGACGCCGCGCCGGCTTCTCTGTTTGTTGTTTGTTTGCCAACGGAAATTAGAGCGGCCGATTCACGCCAAAATTGGCAAACGCCGTCCAAGCCGGGGCACAGACGACGGACGGAGATAACGAAACGCGCGGGGTCAACGGACGTTGCAATGTGAGATGGGGGGCGGGCGCGGGGGGGCGACCGTGTTACCGTCGGGGGAGACGGGACACCTCGTTAACGACGAGGGATGGGGCACCTCGTTATAGTCGAGCGAAGAGTCGTTGCAGAGCGTGCAGATGGTGGCGAGCTCCACAAGGCCATCGTACTTCCCCGTCTGCACGCGATTGTTGTCCTTCAATCTGCGCGCCAACACGGGAACAACCGGCCGCTGAATCAGCGAGCAAGCGAGCGTGCGGATGAATGAGTGAGCAAGCGAGCAAGTGAGCGAGCATCTGGAAGTAGATGGGTGACGTGGGAGAGTGTGTGGGCAAGTGAGTGGTCGGGTATGTGAATGGTTGAAGAAGTGAGTAAGTGAGTTAGTGAGCGAGCGGGTGAATGAGACAACCTTTGAGTGCGCAAGGTAGTGCTTGAGTTTGTAAGCGATGAAAATAGTGGACGAGTGGACGGGCAGGTGAGAAAGAGGCGGTGGGCGGGCGGGTCGGCACTCACACTTCTCCGTCGGGCGTGTAGGTGGAGCCGCTGATGTTGAACTCGTGCAGTGAGCACGAATCCCCCTCCACGCTGTCGAGGATGAACATCTGCAAGAGACGCGCAACGCTCACCGAGTCCGCTTACTCAGTAGCTTCAGATGCAGACATTTGTTAATCTAATACTACCCCACCCATCCGAGCGTATTGTTATTTTTTTAAAACAAATTTACAAATTAATGCGAGCCCCCCCTCCCGCCCCAGCTCCGCCCCCACCCCCCCCCCACTCACCCGGCACACGCTCATCTGGTTGGTGGTGAGCGTGCCCGTCTTGTCGGAGCAGATGACCGAGGTGCAGCCGAGCGTCTCGACGGAGGGCAGGCTGCGCACGATGGCGTTCTTCTTGGCCATGCGGCGCGTGCCCAGCGCCAGGCACGTGGTGATGACGGCGGGGAGGCCCTCGGGGATGGCGGCCACGGCCAGCGCCACGGCGATCTTGAAGTAGTAGACGGCGCCGCGCAGCCATGAGCCGCCGTGCACGGGGTCGCTGAAGTGGCCGATGTTGATGAGCCACACGGCGACGCACACGAACGAGATGACCTGCGGGGAGAGGGGGACGCGGTTACCGAGGTGACAAAAAACCTATCCCCCCGAGCCGGGGAACCGCAAGCCCTCAATGTTTTTCTGCCGCGGGAACGGATGTTTCGGGGGCGACCAATATAGGCTTACGCGGCCGCTGCCATCCCACCGCGTTACCGCATCACCGCTCCTCGCAACCCCCGCGGTGCTGCGGGCTCATTTGGCCCGTGAGCGTGGTTGTGCCATGGCGGTGGTGGTGGTGGCGGTTGTGCTGTGGTTGCCGTTGTGCCACCTGGCGGTTATGCTGTGGTGGTGGTAGCGGTCGTGTCATGAAGGTGGGACTGGTGGCGGTTGTGTCACGTGGCGGTTGTGTCACGTGGCGGTTGTGTCACGTGGCGGTGGTGCTGGTGGCGGTTGTGCCGCGTGCCGGTCAGCACCTTGGACAGCTGCTTGCCGAACTCGTCCAGCTTCTGCTGCAGCGGCGTCTTGTCCTGCTGCGTGGAGACCATGGCGTCGCGGATCTTGCCGATCTCCGTGTGGACGCCCGTGGCCACCACCACGCCCACCGCACGTCCCGCCGCGATGTTAGTGCCCTGGGATGGCACGGGTATCATCATCATCATCATCAGCAGCAGCAGCATCGGGTTTCATTTCAGCCGGAACCGTCCAGGGCTGGGCTCCAGAAAAAAATATTTCTCCTGCTGTTGCTTGGGAAGGAGGGGGGGGGGGTCAGAGAGCTGGGGGTTTATTTGTGGTTGGCATGGTTAGGGGAAGAGGGAGAGTGTGTTCCAGTGTTGGGTTGGCTCGGTGGTTCGGGTGAGAATGGGTGATGTCACTTTCGTGCTCCTGATTAATTGTGAAGTCTTTTTTTATCATAAACAAAGTGTCAGACTCGTATCCAGCAGCTCAGCAGTGAAAACAGAGGGCAGCACGTGTTGCCCCAAAGGGCAGCAGGAGGGCTGTGTGGTGCGTGAGCGATGGGAGGAGCGAGACGCACGGAGAACAGCATGTTCTTCTTGTCCTGGTTGACGGCACGGGGGTCAGGGATCGCGTCCGTGTGCTTGATCACGGATATGGACTCTCCTGCACACGGGACACGGAGACACGCGTGCGGGACACGCGTGGGGCACGCGCAGGACACAGGCATCATGCGTGAGACACGTACGGGATAAAATAGAGAGACACACACACACAGGACACAGTAACACCAAGCAGAACACACACAGGACAAACATGAGACATGGGCAACACGTGTGGACCACGTACAGTCCACACATGGGCACAGGCCTTACACATGGGACTTCATGTGATTACAATCGTAACTATGGACCGTAATCTGATCGGCAAGTCGCGTGTGGTGGGGTAGCATGTGGGCATTCCAACTTCTTACGAGACTTCAGGGCAGCGTGGGATCGGAGGTCAAATACCCCCTGGAGAGGCTCGCGAGAGGTCCCACGAACGCAGGACCTTCCGCCAACAAAGGCGAGCAATTCCAGACCTGCCCCTTTACCACTTTGCCTGTGTGCTCATGCCAATTGCTGTCGTCGCACTGCGAGTCGCTTTGCATGCAGGAACGCACAGACAATTGAACCGAGCTTGCGTCGATTTCGTGGAGATAACCTCATCGATCTGGCCAATTGCCATATCCCGAGGGCTGAACCTCACAGTTCCGCTCCGGAGCGCACGGCGCGAGAGGCTGGGGCGCGGCTCTCCAACGTGCTTTAGAGGGGTTGCGCCGCGCATCGTACGGGGCACCGTGTCCGACGTTTCGCTCCGCGTGCCATGGAAGCTTCCTCAGGAACGGGATTAGGAGTGAAACGTTCGGAGACGGTGCCGAGCGACGTGCCGTGCAACCGGACAACGCGGCGGGGGAGACGCGCAGCCCCAACGCCGAACACCCACGCGCGGTCGTACTGAACTTCAGTGTTTGTTCTGTTCGAGTTTGTCTCCTCTTGCAGCGTTGACTTTTTGGCTTTGCGGATGGCAGCGAGCCGCGTTGGTGCGCGCGACCCGGGCGGTGCACGTGACCAACTTGTGCACGTGACCAACTTGTGCACGTGACCAACTTGGGTCCTCTCGGGTTCACGACACGTCAGGCCGGGAAGGAGATCAGGACCAGGAGATTTGTTCCTTTGTACTTTGGCACCGGCAAAAAAGTAAAACTTTGATTGCTGGAAGTCGAGAGCCCCGCGCTGGAGCTCCCTTGGACTCCGCGCCAGGGGCAGGGGTGAGGCACGGCTCACCCCTGCCCCTGGCCCCATGTGCCAGGGGCAGGGGTGAGCCGTGCCTCAGTTTTCCCGACAGCAGGTGGCGCGTCTAACGCTAGCGGAATAGTCAAATGCCGCGATCAAGATGGCGATATGCCCAAGTTCCATCATCAAACACCCATTTGCCGGAATGCCCTGACAAGACCGGTTCTCCCTGAAAGGTGCGTGGATTTCACGCTCCTCTCCGTGGCAGCAAATATCAGATTAAATCACTGATGCTGCACGTTCTAATAACTCAAATAACGTCTCCCCCCCCCGTGTGTGCGTGTGTGCGCGTGTCGCAGGAGGCCGGAAGACCCGGGGTGGAGTCAGCCACCCCCGCCGACCCGGGAGCCACGAGCGTTCCCCATTGGACGATTCAAAATATTGGACGTTGGCGGCGGGCAACCGCGCGGGAATAATTGTGGTGGCGACCGTGAAACAGAAACCCCGGTGTCTGATAGGGAATCAAATAAACAAGTAGGAAGGGGCCACGTAGCACGCGCACGCACGTGCAGACACGCACGCACTGGGGCAGGGAAAGAGACCCCCGCCCCCCGACAGTCTCCTGCATCGCCCCTCGGCTGTCACGTGACTCCCAGTTAATGTGCGCTCTCGTACCTCTGCTCTTAAATGAATCAATGCTTAAAAAATAATAAAGTTATTCAATCAGCTGACGCATATCGGATCGTTCCATATCCCAATATCACCCTCCCTCCTCCCCCCTCATCGTCATCATCCCCCCCATGCTCTATCCACTGCTGGATGAAGACCTCCCCGAGTCGTCGCCATCCCTCACTGTTCTGCGGTGCAACAATCCGCCGGGCTCCTGCACGCGAGCTCATTTTATCACTTCCATCTCTCCGGCGGACGTACGCCCGCATTTGGGCGCGCTCGCTCCCAGTCCTGCCACTCCTTTGTTAGTCTCCACCACCGACCGCCGTGCCCTCAAGCCGCGACGTGTCCGGCCCGAGCCCACTTGCTCTTCTCATCAGTCGACACGGCGCCTCTGGATTTGCATACGT
Organism: Petromyzon marinus; assembly: GCF_048934315.1. Taxonomy (NCBI): domain Eukaryota; kingdom Metazoa; phylum Chordata; class Hyperoartia; order Petromyzontiformes; family Petromyzontidae; genus Petromyzon; species Petromyzon marinus. The sequence continues at coordinate 4,182,622 of NC_133704.1, read as the reverse complement.
TTTATGAGAAAGGTGACACATCATGGCAGGCAAAGGAGAGGACACGCCCAAGAGGAGCGTCCACGACGGAGACGGAGCGACGAAAGCAGATCGCGTGCTGGAGCCACGTTTATTGTGGGATCACGGCACCCCCCGCATGGGGAGTGGCGACAACGTGGAGAGGGGGATTCGTCCAGCAGTGGATAGAACGTGACTGACGACGATGATGCCCATAATTGTTATCGTGAACGTGACTCGACCCGTCACCCAGAAGGAGCCGGAAATCAAAGGCCACGCGTTGCTGTGAGTCACTGTGAGGTTGAGCATAGCTGTGACCACCACCCCCCCGCCGTACCTGTCAGAATGGACTGGTCCACCCTGAGGGTGGTTGACTTGATGGAGGTGAGCCTCACGTCGGCCGGAACCTTGTCACCCACTGGGAGAGGAGCGGGGGAGGGGGGTGCAGAGCAAGTGAGGACAGAGGCAGAGTGAGGTTAGGGCAGCATAACAAAGGGCAGTGGACTTCAACTATAATTTCTAGTCGACCACAATAAAATTGGCGTGTGCATAATTCCCGTACATGTGGCCACGAATCTGTATCTCTTGTCTGTCAAGTCTGACATCTCTCTCTCGTTTATCTCGCTCATCTCTCGTCTACAGCTTCCTCGTGTCTACAGCTCCCTCGCCCGTCTCTCGCTTATCTTTCATTCAAATCACTCGTCTTCATCGCTTCATGATAAAGCTTTGCATGTTGGTCCATAACAATTCTTAACACTTATTCATAGCAGATTATGCAAACAATGTGCTGAGCCCGAAACGTCACCATTTTTATTTTAAATATTTTTGTTTGTCCACCAGGACCACGGTCCATAAACAGAGGCTTTTTTTTTTGGTTAGATCGTGTAAATATTAATGTGTCGTTAAACCCACCACCGCCCGACACAGCCAATCAGTAAGCGTTTGTCACATAAACTAAACATGCCAATTCGTTACTAGTTCAGCACACCGGTGTGTTGGAGAGTAAACCCACAACATTTACAGTCCGAGTACGACGACGTTTCGCTCGTTATTACAACGAGCATCATCAGGCGACAGCCAGAGGACCGCGGTGTTGTCATTGATGAATGTTTTAAGTTTTTTTTGTTGCTTGTGCACTGCTGCCAACAGCAACAGCATCACAACAACGCCAGTTGATAACTCCAAATCTCCACGAGCCGCACCTCTCCCAGTGGGCCATTGCCCTCGAACCGGGCGGGTGCGGACTACGCGAGACGCGGACCGGCTTCGGTTTCATGTAATTTTGTTGTCTTATAAGGAATTTTTTTTTTTCAGGCATGAAACCCTCGCCTGGTAATCTAACAATCAGGAGGCGGTGAGGCTTGTGAACCGCACCGAGATAACCCTGAAGCTGTGAGAATCTCAGCCATAGGGACGCGGTGAACAGGCACTTGCTTCGAGCAGTACGGAAAGTAGGTGGCTGACAACAAGTAGCTGAGGTCGAGTGTTCTGCCCTTGGATGAGCTGTGGGGTTTCTCTAGCCACGCTAGTTTCCGCCTCACAATCTAAACAAAAAACTCTTAATAAAGAAATTAGCCAAACACCCCAAAGTAGTAGCAGGATCCTCGTGAGAACGAGTCTTGAGACTCCTGGGTAAACAAGCAGTACGAGCCTTCATGCATGCAAACTGCCCACGGAAATGGATATCACAGAGCTACCTATGAGGTCTCTTAAAGCGACCTGTGGCCCACATGGTAAGGGGTAGAATTTTACCACCCGCTCTGCCACCAAGAGCAATGTTGGTTGCACGAAAGTCAAACCGACGTTGTTCACTCTCAGAAATGAAATTTCATTAAAAAAATTGTCGCAAAAATCAAATTAAATGCTACGTGTGCTGTTGCGCAGTCGTTGGCGACTGGCCTGGAACCACCGACCCACCCACTCCACTTGAGGACCCAGTTTAATTACAGGTCGACCTCACGATCTCAGCGGTGCCAGCTCAGCCCTCTGACCTCTGACCCATACGGAGTCGAGGTGTTCTGCCCAAAATGTTATTTGACCAATCGGGTGACACGCCGACGAGCGTGCGAGCCGCGGGTTCTTGTTTGTTTATCCGTTCGTTCGAAATTCACGGCTGGCCCTCCGGGTTCGGGGCCGGCAGGGGGGGGGGTGGGGCGGTTGAACCGATTTCCACGAACCGCCGACGGTGGCGGCGGCGGCACGGGGGTCCGTAATCTCCATGGCTCAGCTCCAGGCGACTTCCGTGGCGGCACCTCTCTCTGCCCGTTGACGTCGAAAATGCGGCGCGGAGCTTGTGACATCCCCGTGCCACGAGTTGACGTCTCTTCGCCGCGTTGGTTTTCGCGGTTGTGCTGCACGGTCGGCTGCCGTTTTTTCGGGGAGCGCAGCGCGTGGTTCAGCGCCGCGCGCGTGCGTGCGACTTCTTTCGCGCCGTACGTAGCCAACCGTGCTAATCGGAGGTGCGAAACACCCGTGGGGCTGTGAAACTTAACACGCGATAGTTGCTATTGGAATTATTGATAATAGTACTGTTGCTGCTCTCTCCTCCCCCAGCATCGAGAGACAACAACATTGGGAACAGAAGGGAGGGCTACCACCTGCCCTGGTTTTCCCGGGATTCTCCTCCTGTTCGGGAAGCTGCTGCTGCTGCTGCACAGGGAAAATCTGTGGGTCTCCCCAGGGACGCTGAAAGTCCCGGTAAATGCACCACTCAAGACGATGCCTTCACTTGCGGCTCTCCCCCCTCTTCCGGTCTTGGTGAGATTTTCGTCTTCTTCCCATGATGGGTTTGTGGGTTTTTCATTCCTCAGGGGTAGCAGCTTGAGCAGCAACATCCGACAGCAAACACTGATGGCAGCAGAAGCAGCAGCAGCAGCAACAGCTCAGTGGCATCCACCCGCAGCCGTCGCGTCCTTGTCGACAAAAATAATTCTTCAGTTTTTACGTTCCGCCGTCCCTTCGGCCATCAGAAATAAAGAAGTCGAAAAATACGCCAACTCCCACATCGCGAAATGCGCGATAAATATAGAATTCATGCGCAGTCGAGTCCCTACATTTCCTGCCAGTAATAATTATATCACCAACGCTAACACCCTGCGGTTCTGGCAGAATGCGGTTGAGCAACACGTGGCCGGGTTGCCCTGGCTCCCCCCTCCCCCCTCCCTCCCTCCCCGGCCCTGTCGGATCGCCAAGCGATAAGCAGTGGCAGCCGACAGCAGCGGTGGTGAAGGTGGAGGGTGGCACAGAGGGCACCAGCCCACACAGAATGTGAGCCGGGCACCCTCACTGATCCCTCACCACCGTCTCAGCCCCCCCCCCCACCTCCTCACCTTCCATTCCTTTTCACCTCCTCTGCTTACCCTCCTTATCTCCTCAGCATCTCCTCCTCCTCACCCAATCCTCCCCCCTCCCCACTTCTTCCCTTTCCCATCTCCTCCTCACTCTCTTCATCATCCTACCCGTCTCCTCGTCCTCGCCCTCCCTTCCTCCCTCCTTGCCACCCTTCATTGCTCATCTTCCCCACATCTTCCTCCTCCAGCTCCCCTCTTACTTTCCCAAAGTTCCCCTGATGGCTGTGACCATCTCAACCACCAACTTTGGCGACTCTGCCATGCCCGGCCTCGCAATCGTCCGTTCCCGGCCAGGATGTTGGTTTAGGTCTCTCACTGCCGTCATTGAAGCTCACGTACCGGATGGGCAGCACGAATGTGCAAATGCAGCAGCATTAGCTGCCCTCGCCATCGCTCGCCCTCCTCCACCCCCCCTTCCCCCCCCGCAGCACCTTCCCGACTACACGCACCGCCCGCCTTGGCCATACCCCACTCCAGGTCTAAGCCACGTCCCTCGGAAGGAGGTGGAACCGCCCGGCTCAGGGGGGAACCCCTGAGTTTCCGGCGACGTCGGGAAAGCCCCCGGTGCGGAATCGAGCGTTTCCACACCGCGCTGGGAAGGGGGAGACCTCAGGGTGTGCCCCAAGTTTCCTGCACCGGCACGACCTCCAGGATTCACTGGCGGGAACTGCGGGGTCACGACCCCCAGCGGGAAGCCGTGACGCAGCGACAACGAGGTCTGCGCCCCCGGCCCACGGACACCGTGGGGCGCGCGATGCTGCAGGCACTCAACTCCCACCCCCCCTTCCCCTCTTGCCTCCCTCTCCTCTCCTCCTGCCCACCCTCCCGTCCTCCCTCCCTCCCCTCCCTCCTTTAAAGTCCTCGCCTGCACAGACACGAGATACCCAAAATTCAAAGCAGACATTCTGGCAGGGAAGTGAGCGGCTCGGTGCCACGTTCGCAAGGTTCTGGTGGCACAAGCCGGGCGCTGGCGAGGCACGGCACACGGTGGTGGTGATGGTGGTGAGAGTCACGGTAATATCTATGCACCACGCTCGTGCCACATTCGCGCCACATCAGTGCCCACCCACGCCCCCTCGCCGTCGTTCTCCCCATCTGCTTGATCAGTGCTAGGGGTCATGGTTAGTATTAAAAATAGGGGTCATGGTTAGAATTAATCAAGAGGCTATGATTAAGATTCAGGTCATGGGTTAAAGGTTCGAGGTGAGGCAAAAGTAAGTTAAGGTCACGGTTGGAATTAGGGTTCAAACTGAGGTTAGTGTTAGCGTTAGAGGGCTGGAGACAGCGATTATTGTTCGACTAAAGGTCATGGTCCGGGTCTGGATTGGATCAAGATCATGGTTAGGGTCATGGTTATGGACAGAGCTAGGGTTAGCATCAGTGATATGGTCAGGTTTGGGGTCATGGCTATGGTTAGAACAAAGGTTAGTACTAATGAAATGAGAGCTCTAAACCCCAAGAGCTAACAATGACCCTGTAGGATTGGAGTTGGGGTCGTGGTCACAGTTAGGGGTCACAGCTAGGGGTCATGGCTAGGGGTCACGGCTACTCTGCATCGCCGCCTCTCACCGGCGATCTCCACGATGTCGCCGGGCACGAGGTCTCGGGCCTTCACGAGCTGCAGGATGCGGCGGTCCTGGCGGTACACCTTGCCCATCTCGGGCTCGTACTCCTTCAGCGCCTCGATGGCACCCTCCGCATTACGCTCCTATGTGGTGGGGAAGGAGGGGGGGGAGGCGCGGGGCGGTGGATACGGGATTTAGGATTTGGGGGTCACGACGCCCAGAATCCATGAGTCGACGCGGTCAGGTGACGCTCACACTGAGGCCGTGGCCGCATGAATGTGTGGCGCGGGCCCGGGAAAGTGCTGCTCCCTGCTGTGTGGACCAGGGGCCACTGTTAAGGGATCTCAGAGGTAGCTCTGTGGTGTCCGCTTCAGCACGCGGGCGTGTCGGAGAATGGCTCGCACTGCTGTGTGAGAATTGCGAACGGAGTCTTCGTCTCGTGAGCAATGTGACACCAACAGAACGATCCGGAAAATGACCAAGCTTAAGTGGGGGGGGGAGGGGAGGGGGGCCACGACTCAGGCAATGTTAAACAAACTTTAAAACAGCCGCTGAACACCACACAGCATGAGTCACGGTGGTGGGAGCTGCCTGCGTCTGGCGTGCCCTCTGCCCTGGCTCTGTTGCAACTCCCCCTCGTGATGATTAGTGGATGGATAGTGGGGGGACCCACCTGCCAGACCCCAACGATGGCGTTGGCGATGAGGATGAGGAGGATGACGAACGGCTCCACGAACGCCGTGATGGTCTCCTCGCCCTCCTCGAACCACGCCAGCACCTGGAACCCACGACACACGCGCAGGGACGTGAACACATGCACACAAATACACATGCATACACAGAGACAAAGATCCCCCATATAGGCTTAACAGACTGTTGGGGCAAGTGCCGTTAGCGAGCGCCTATGGAGGCCGGCACGGCACACGAGGGGGGTGGGTGGCCAGCACCACGCCCGGACGCCTTTGTATCCCAAGTGGCGATGTTTACATAACGCACCAGGTACTCATTTCAGGCCGAGTCGACCTAGCGGAGGCCCAGGACCGGTTTCAGAAAATCTTCACTGGTGTTGGCCCATAGGCGAGAATCGAACTCGGGTCGAGGGGTATTGCAGCGCAGTGCGCTAACCGCGACACTACCGCTCCCCACGCACGCACAAACACACACACAGTCACACACACAGTCACACACACAGTCATACACACACACACACACAGTCGCACAGTCACAGTCTCACACACAGTCGCACACAGTCGCACACACACAGTCGCACACACACACAGTCGCACACAGTCGCACACACACAGTCGCACACACACAATCACACACAGTCGCACACACAGTCACACACACACAGATACACACACACAGACACACACACAATGGAAACTTCTACCCTGAGCTCTGTTTGCAGAGGCAATTGTCGCCCGGCTCTTAATTAACCACCTCGTGAGGTGAGAGCACTGCCAAGGGCCATGGGGGTGGCGGGGAGCGGAGGTTTATTGCTCCGAGGGCTCCACCCTGAGCAACGGATGAGTGCCTGGAACAAACAGCCGCTATCGCCCTGCGCTGGAAAGACAAACACGGCGTGGGCTGGCGTCTTATTAGCGGCGAGGGGGGCAAGGGTGGGAGGGGAGGGGGGGCTGGAGACGCCAGGCGCAGATAACAACCTGGCAGGGGGCTCACTCGGCGGGGCAGGCTGAGGGGGCGGGGCAAAGGTGGGTGGGGGGCGGGGCAGGGGGGCGGGGCGTTAGGTCGAGGTGAAGCGGCACCAGCCAATCGAGTGCGAGCTCTCTCCCTCACCCTAACCCTAACCCACGAGCCACACACTTTTATTTCTATCGGTAAACATTTTGCCCAATCGGCCTCCGGTGGTGGTTGCCTTGCCCCAACCGGTCAACCTCGACCTCGAAACTCCACCCCACGGCACTCAGAGGCCACACATCCCTCAGTGAAGGTCGACTCAGCCCATCATCCCTCAGCGAAGGTCGACTCAGCCCATCATTCCTCAGCGAAGCTCGACTCAGCCCATCATCCCTCAGCGAAGGTCGACTCAGCCCATCATCCCTCAGTGAAGGTCGACTCAGCCCAACATCCCTCAGTGAAGGTCGACTCAGCCCATCATCCCTCAGTGAAGGCCGACTCAGCCCATCATCCCTCAGTGAAGGTCGACTCAGCCCATCATCCCTCAGTGAAGGCCGACTCAGCCCATCATCCCTCAGTGAAGGTCGACTCAGCCCATCATCCCTCAGTGAAGGTCGACTCAGCCCATCATCCCTCAGTGAAGGTCGACTCAGCCCATCATCCCTCAGTGAAGGTCGACTCAGCCCATCATCCCTCAGTGAAGGTCGACTCAGCCCATCATCCCTCAGTGAAGGCCGACTCAGCCCATCATCCCTCAGTGAAGGTCGACTCAGCCCATCATCCCTCAGTGAAGGTCGACTCAGCCCATCATCCCTCAGTGAAGGCCGACTCAGCCCATCATCCCTCAGTGAAGGTCGACTCAGCCCATCATCCCTCAGTGAAGGCCGACTCAGCCCATCATCCCTCAGTGAAGGTCGACTCAGCCCATCATCCCTCAGTGAAGGTCGACTCAGCCCATCATCCCTCAGTGAAGGTCGACTCAGCCCATCATCCCTCAGTGAAGGTCGACTCAGCCCATCATCCCTCAGGGGTCGATCAAGGGCCACGCCGCTTGCGGTGAGTCACCTCAGGGCGTCCTATGAATAGACGCACCACCCTCCATAGGAATGTGGAATTTACACCACTGGCTCGGGGCTGTGGAGAGGAGATGAGTGACTTTCAATCATTTTCCATTTCATTTCCCACGAAGCCGCTCCCCTCGCACACTCAGAGCCCCACCGCCCCTTCGCTGGAGCTCGCCCTTTCCACCATGGACTTGGCTGCCACCTTCTCCACCCTCCCCCCATTCTCTGACCTCATTCCCACAAAAGCCACCCCCCCCTACCCTCTTCCTTCAGCTCCTGCAGCCTCGCGATCCCCAATCCTCGGCCTTCCTCTCGCACCCTCCATCCGTCCTTCTTCGCTTCGACACCCCGCGCGTTGATCACATTCGGAAGGAGCTCGCTTCGGTGGCTTCGACTGAAGTCCCTCCTTCGCCCCTTCCCTGGCCCTTTTTTTAAATTCCTTCGCTTCATTGAAGATCTCCCAGCTGTTGCACACGTGGCGCGCGAACCACGCTCGCGCTCTCCGTGGCCACGTGCCCTTGCGACGCGCGCCGCGGCCAGCACGCGAGGCCCACGGCCTCGGGGTGCGGCCACCCGTGACGACGGTGACGACGGTGACGACGCGCATCGCCTTGTGGCGGTGTTGCGTGAACGGCGCGTGATTTGTGCATGCCGTTTTCCTGCAATGCGTTTGGCTCCTCGCTGTGCCGCAACGTTGCGATTTGTTCGCTGCTGTAACTTCACTTGTTTCACCAAGGTCCACCCCGCGGGTCATTCCTGGAACACAGCTCACCATTTGAGCTTCCTTCCTTCTGCCAGATCCCTCAACTGCCACGCAGGTGACACACGACCGCCAGTGTCCGCGCACGTGTGTACGTATATCACAAGACAAAGATCCCCCGTATAGCCTGTAATTAATTGTATATTGGGGCAAGTGCTGTTAGCGAGCACCTATGAAGGGCGGCAGAGCACACGAGGGGGGTGGGTGGCCAGCACTACGCCCGACCGCCTTTGTCGCCAGTGGCGATGTATTTACACACCGCACCAGGTACTCATTTTAGGCTGAGTCGACCCACGGGAGGCCCAGGACCGATTCAGATAATCGTCACCGGTGTTGGCCGTGAGCGGGAATCGAACTGTGGTCGCCGGGTTCGTAGCGCAGCGCGCTAACCGCTACAACTATCGCTCCCCACGCGCGCACAAACATCTGGCACGGCAAAGCCGCCTTTGTATCCCCAATGGCGACGTTTACACACCGCACCAGAGTCGACCGAGGGGAGGTTCAAGACCGGTTCGCATAATCATCGTTGGTGTTGGTGGCCGTGAGCGGTAATCGAACTCGGGCCGTCGGATTTATAGCGCAGCGAGCTAACCACGACACTACCGTGAGTGTGCGTGTGTGTCACTTTAATTACACACACACACTCCTGGCACCGCTGGTGGTGTTATCCACTCAATTATTAACGCGGCTCGGGGGCGTGGAACTGCTCGGCACAGGTGTGGGCGAGTTCAGGAGAGGTGAATTGAGACGCGTTGAGGATAGACGAGGCGAGGGGTAGGGTAACTGGAGAGGTGCCATCGCCTGGGGGGGGCGGGGAGCGATACGCGCAGGGTAGCAGCCCCCTCGGCCCAGCGCTCCGTGAATAATTCAACGACGTACGGGCGTCCCGCGCCACCGCCGTCAGCTGAAACGACGACTCGTCGATAGCAACGAGAGCAGCGTCGTCGCTGCGGTGAGCGCGTCTGTGCGAGGGGGCAAAGGCGCAGCCCTGCAATTCCGCGCTCGCGCCGCCGCTGCCGAAAGGGACCTTCCGCTAAGAGGGAACTCTTAAGAGAGCCCCCCCCCCCTCCTCTGGTCTACACGGTATGCTCGGCCTACTCTTCCGCGCTGGACAGACGCCTCCCAAGATGTGGGGACGCCCGCACGTCACCCCACCACACGCGGCCTTACCGATTGACTTGACTAGGGTGTGTCTATCCACACCGCTGGGTGGACAGAGGTGGCGGTGGAGGAGGTGGCACGGTGGGAGGGGGGGGGGGAGTTAGGAAACTTGCCCCCCCATAATTTCAACTGCCACGCCGGGAGATGGAATCGAACCAGCGACCTCCGGCTCACGGGTCCAGTGGTGCCGCTGTCAACCTTTGCACCGCGCGGTGCAACGCTGAGGTCGTGCGACCTCCGTTTACTTTCCTCGGCGCTTCACAGCTCGGTGCTCACGCCGAGCGCACTGGAGTGGAAGGGGTTGGCAATCATCCGTTCAGCGGCGTCCCACACGCCGTCCCCACTTCGCGGGGTCGCCCTCGCAGCAGGAGAGGCGCGGGCGGAGCTGCGTTGTCCCGAGTCCGTGAGCGCGACGTTTGAAATGTACGTCTGCTGAACTTCTTTCGCGCCGTACATGGCCAAATCGTGATAATCGGACACGTGCGGGAAGCACTAGCAAACTAAGCACGATAAACTGCTTTGAAGAAATACATTTTCAAAAGGAATTAGTTTTCAAATATGTACTCGGCGCGACTGGGCAAGGCTCACAGACGTGACCAGGGCTTGCTTCATCTCTCACGGAAGATGTTGCGGTGTCTGCACGGAGAGTGGAGGAGGTGGTTTCCTGGTGAGCCACAGCCAGTGCGAGAGCTATGAAGGATGCGGTGGGCCGGGGCGTGGAAATATTTCCTGGGTCTCTAGCCCGGCTGAAACGAAGCCCTGCCTGTGTGGAAGCTGCTTCGGGCAGAGTCGCACGACTCACAATCGGAAAGTTGTGAGTTCAACTTCCTGTCGGGTTCAGGATAGCCGAGTGGTTCAGCGGTCAAGTTCGAATCCGGGTTTCAGCCGTCTGTTACTCAAGTAAAGTGGGCTGATGGTTTGTGGTTTGTATTTTAGTCTCACGTGAGAAGTCAAACGCAGTGATCCCACTCAAAAAATGACAGCCACTGCCATAAGAATGTGAAATTTCCACCACCGCCAGGAGAGACGAGCACCACCACCACCACGACGCTCGTTGGAGCAGCTTCAATCGGACCGCTCCCAACACTCTCCAATGACACCCGTGTCTGTAGAAACTTCCAGCAACGTGGTGCGAAACGTCGGGCATATGACCCGAAAACGTGTCGGAGAGCTGTCCAGCGCACATCCGCGAGAACGCACACAGTCGGACCACTCCCACGTCAGGTGACCGCCTCGGAGAATGCATCGCTGTGCACAGCGAGATGAAAACATCAACGGGGACTTACGAAGGAGACCGTGGCGGCGAGGAGAAGAATTCGCACCAGGAGGTTCTGGAACTGCTCGGCCACCAGCTCCCATAGCGTCTTGCCTGTGCACACACGCGCACAACAAAGACACAAAGATCCCCCGTATAGCCTTAACATACTGTTGGGGCAAGTGCTGTTAGCGAGCACCTTTTAAGGCTGGCACGGCAGACGAGGGGGATGGTGGCCAGTACCACGCCCGGCCCCCTTTGTCTCCCTAGTGGCGATGTTTTACACACCGCACCAAGTATTCATTTGAGGCCCAGTCAATCTAGGAGAGGCCCAAGCCCGGTTCAGATAATCGTTACCGGTGTTGGCCGTGAACGGGAATCGAACTCGGGTCGCCAGGTTCGTAGCGCAGCGCGCTAACCGCTACACCACCGCTCCCCCACACGCCTGTAGACACGCGCGCACACACACACAGACATCTGGCACGGAAAACAGAGGTACACGCAATGGGGCACGCGCGTCATGCACGCACGCACACACACAGCCTCGGAATCTGGTGAATGCGCAAAGCATTAAAAAGGGATCACGGGCCAGCGGTGCATTGGAATCCTCAGGATATTGATCCGAGTTTATCCCTTTGCTGAAAACTTGACTCATGTCCCCAGGGCAACGGCATAACCACAATCGCCCCGAGAGCACGCTCTGTGATCCCTGCACCGCACTATTCCAGCCTCCCAGGAAGAATTCCCAAAGATGAATAACAGCTGCAGGTGACGCGCCCGAAGGCGTCGTGAGCCGTCCCACCCTAAAGGTTGTGCGAATATCACCGCTGGGGAGGCAGAGGCGGCACCGGGCGTGATATCCGGCCAAGCCCACCACCTCGTGCACTCTGCATGTGTCACTATGTGTGCTGATGGGCCATATTTGTCGTTGTGTATTGTGTTAGTGTGTGTTCGTGTGCAAGTGCGTTAGTGCGTTAGTGCGCGTGTGAGTGTGTACGTGCGTGTTAGTGTGTACATGCATATTAGTGTGTACATGCATATTAGTGTGTACGTGCGTGTGGGTGTGTACGTGCGTGTTAGTGTGTACGTGCGTGTGGGTGTGTACATGCATATTAGTGTGTACGTGCGTGTTAGTGTGTACGTGCGTGTTAGTGTGTACGTGCGTGTGGGTGTGTACGTGCGTGTGTAGTGTGTACGTGCGTGTGTACGTGCGTACGTGCGTGTTAGTGTGTACGTGCGTGTGGGTGTGTACGTGCGTGTTAGTGTGTACGTGTGTGTGTGCGTGTGTACGTGTGTGTGTGTGCACGTTCGTGTGTGTGTACATTGCAGCTCGCTCACCTTCTTCCGCTGGGAGCTCTGTTCCCGGCGAGAGGCGCGCGTGGTGCGGGTCAGGCAGCAGCAGGAGGAGGAGGGCGAGGAGGGGGGAGAGAGACACGCGCCACCCGGGTGAGTGACTGACTGAGTGCAATGCCCCCAGTGAGCTCACGCCTCATTAGGCGTAATGGGGCATTAGCGACGCAATGCAAACAGCATCGCCTTGTTTCACAAATAGCAACGTGGGGGGGGAGGGGGGCGATAGAGCGCGGGACCCCCCCCCCCCGACGGCTGGCGACAGCAAATTACATTCACCACGCTTTATAAGGTCACAAAGACAAAGATCCCCCAGATAGCCGGGAAAAAAAACACCGCATTGAGAAAAGTGCAGTTAGCGAGCGCCTATTGAGAACCAGCGCGGAATACGAGCACCGCGCTCAGACCGCCTTTGTCTTCCCAGTACAGATGTTTACACGTCACACCGGCTACTAATTTAAGGCCGAGTCGATCTAGGTGAGGCCCGGACCGGTTCAGATGTTCGTCACCTGTGTTAGACGTGAGCGGAAATCGGATTCGTAGCGCAGTGTCCTAACCACTGCGCCACCGCTCCCCATACAGTAGGTGCGCGCGTAGACACACACCTACACAATTTTTTCCTGCAAAGCGGAGCTGTTGCAACTCGTAATGTTCGACTCGAGGTCAATGCATATTCGTACCATTTTGTGTCAAGTTTGCCAATGGGGCCGTCCATAAATGACGTCACGCGATTTTGGACGATTTTTTTACCCCCCCCCCTCGTCACACGGCGTCACAAAAAGTCAGACCCCCCCTCAAATGACGTCACAAAGCTCTGCCCCCCCCAAAAAAAATAAAACATGCTTCAAATCGCTTTAAACTATTGTCATTGTAGTGCTATTTAATGTGCCGCTGCATTCTGATGTTGAAGGAGAAAACATTTATCAGAAAATCTATTTAATTAAGTAGAACGTGTTGTCTATATTTATTTAAAGTTGCGCATTTCTATGTGACGTCACATTTCTCAAACACCTCCCCCCTCGTCACACATCGTCACAAATGTCTGACCCCCCCCCCCCCAGGTGCGTGACGTCATTTATGGACGGCCCCAATGCAGTCGTTAGCGTTTGTTTATTTGCCCAGACTGGCACCCTCCATGGCAAACGCTATCCCCACACTTGTCCGAGCAGAAAGTGGCTTTCGTTTAAAAACAAACCCCATTGTAATCTACGTTGTTCATGTATTGTTCATTCTAATTAAATATGTGCCAATCGTATCACGAGCATCCCACTTGGGCGAGGTGTGCTATTGCTCCATGGTTCTCAGGACGAAGAGGCAATTTAGATGTTGTATATATAGTGTTGAACAAGGGTGAGAAGAGACACCCACATTTGGCTATGAGACGCACACATTTAATCGAAATGGCAACGAGAAACTCCAGGGACAGCGACAATGAGTCAACCTATTTGGAACACATTCCTGCGGAGGGAGCTGGTAGGAACGTTGGGTTGCTCGGTCAATAGCCAGGGTCAACGGCGGCGTGGTGTATTCCGCAAATATGCCCGACTGTGAGGGCGGGCACAAGCCGGCGTGAGTAGGTGAAACGTTGAGTTTTATAAGGGCACCACGGGGTGACCAGCCCCTCCACACCCAGCCCCAACCCTCCCAGCCCCACCCCTCCCACCCCCCACCCAGCCCCACCCCTCCCACCCCCCACCCAGCCCCACCCCTCCCACCCCCCACCCAGCCCCACCCCTCCCACCCCCCACCCAGCCCCACCCCTCCCACCCCCCACCCAGCCCCACCACTCCCACCCCCCACCCAGCCCCACCCCTCCCACCCCCCACCCAGCCCCACCCCTCCCACCCCCCACCCAGCCCCACCCCTCCCACCCCCCACCCAGCCCCACCCCTCCCACCCCCCACCCAGCCCCACCCCTCCCACCCCCCACCCAGCCCCACCCCTCCCACCCCCCACCCAGCCCCACCCCTCCCACCCCCCACCCAGCCCCACCCCTCCCACCCCCCACCCAGCCCCACCCAGCCCCACCCTCCCACCCCCCACCCAGCCCCACCTACCCACCCCCCACCCAGCCCCACCCTCCCCACCCAGCCCCACCCCTCCCATTTTTGGATGCACGACGGACGGACACAATAATCCCCTGTGGGCTGGTGGTGTAACCAGGAGGTTCCGACCAGTAAAAATGCACTCAAACTGTTTTCGATCTTAGAGACACCCACAAGCCACAACATCGTGTGCCCCTGGGTCATCACGAGACAAAGATCCCCCGTGTAGCTTTCAACATACTTTTGGGGCAAGTGCAGTTTGCGAGTTTCGCCTACGAAGGCCGGAATGGCACACAAGGGGGTGGAGGTGGCCAGGACCACGCCCGACCGCCTTTGTCTCCCCACTAGCGATGTTTACACACACACACCTCGACACGTTTAGCGAACACGCACAGTAAAACACACGGCCACTGCACACACATTCACATACGGTAAAGTTCAACAGAGCACACACAGCCAGACCACACACACACACAACATCAGTCATAGACGGAATCAGAACATTTATTTAGACTGGAGGAGGAATCCGATATGCTATGAAGCTATTTTTCATAGATGTGCAGTATGGGCGGGTCTGCAGGTGAGTGTGAACACAAACTTTATCCTGTCAACACGCACAAATGACATGTGTCCTTTGTTTACATATTAATACTGTAGTCACCTATATCTATTTAATAATTGATGTTCCTTCAACTTCATCTCCATATATATAAAAGGCAAAGTTGTGATTATGTGTGTCTGTTCAAAATGTTTAGCGTACTTCCCGACTTGAAATTTGCCATGTGGGTACTTTCCAGACTGTACACCATGCAAAAATTATTAAAATACACTTTAATGGTTTTTTTGGTGGGGGGGGAGCTCAATAATGCATATACTTTTTGCACGGCAAGTGAGCTGTGACGTCAAATCTGTCACGTGACCCGCGCATGTGGAAGCGTAACGCATCGTAGTGTAGTGGTTAGCGCGCCACGCTACGAACCCGGCGATCCGAGTTCGATTCCCGCTCACGGCCACCACCGGTGACGATTATTTTAACCGCTCCTGGGCCTCCCCCTAGGTCGACTCAGCCTCAAACGAGTAACTGCTTTGGTGTGTGAACATCGCCACTGGGGAGACAAAGGCGACCGCGCGTGGTGGATCCAAGTCCCGGGCGAAGCCGGGTAGTACAGCTAGTTTAGTATATTGCACCGTGGTCAGTCTAAAAATAACCTGCCCGAGCCGTCGTGCGCTGCAGGAAGTTTGATATTTAACTTTAATTTAACACCGATTTCATGTTTGTCCAATACGGGTTTCGAATCCTCGTGCGTGTTTGCAAGGCTGGTTTCTGTGCTGATTTCTCTTGAACTCCACTGTTGTGCTTAATTATTTTTAAATTAATGTTAGTGATCTCGGGTCACTCTCTATCCCGGTCTCCGGAGTTCTCAGCTGGTTCACCAAAAAAAATCAACTCAAACGCTCACAGAATACGGCACGCAGGCAGGCTGCGACTGCTGGTGGTGGTGGGGGCTCAGAAAACTTCCAGTCAACCAGCCACGTCAGAATTTAGCACCGCGCGGGTAGCGGCAAACATTTAGCGATACCGTACCAGTTTCCGTATTTGGCGAATCAAAGTGGATTGTGCGATAAGGTCCTTATCAAAAAGGTTATTGCCGATTGCAATGAAAAAAATGTATCGGCGATGGAAAGATGTTGATACAATGCAACGTATTGCCGACCCTGATGGCGCCAATAAATACATTTGCGTGTGGTATTGGTCCATGGACTCGTTACGACCGTCGGTCCGTCGGTCACATTAGCTCAAATGTATTGTTGATGGTCACCTAATATAAGAGACCCACAATGCACTTCCTCAAAACTGCTGCCGATGGGTTTATGTTTGCATACTTTCACAAAGACTCAGTGCTTTTTTTTTAAAGACGTTTGTGTGTTGTTGTAAAGTGATGGTGTTCCCACGTGCACGATTACTATTATTACTACGATTGTATTATTCAGTTACGATGTGGGTTTTCTGATTTGCAGAGCTCTCATTTGGCACCACGCCCAAAAGTCCGCGCGCCGGTCAGGGCGGGTCCCGGGCGTTCGAGTTCCTAAAATAGCCACCGCACGATAATTTTACGTGGGTTGTGGTCGCGTCTTCATACTCGGTGGGTTCCTGGTTATCTCCCCTACCAACCAACCATCCAGACAGTGCCGGATTATCCTAGTAGTACAAGTAGCTACATATGCTACGGTGCCCCGCACTTTCAAGGGCCCCGCGCTAAATGCTTTCAAGCTATCAATTCCGGTTCAGTGATTTTGCACTTGCTCTGTTACTATAGTACTATACTGCCTTCGACTTTTATGAACGACTGGGTGTTTAAGGTTTGCGATTTGCCGTATTATCTGGCTGTATAGGAAATGAAAAAAACAATTACTTTACTATGCAAGTTAAACATTTGTTTTAATATATTTGTTTTTATTTAGGGCTCCTTTATAACATGTGCTACAGGCCCCGCACGAGCTTAATCCGGCACTGCATCCAAGTCCACGTGCAGCCTATTTGCCAATCCACTGCTGGTTGAGGGCCTCCCCAACGCCGCGTTGGCCGCGGGTCGGCGTGGTTATTTCCAGCCCTTAATTTCAGCCGGAACAGCTCAGAAATTATTTTGGCATGCGTGCCGTATCCATCTCGCCCTCCTCCATCCTTGTGATAGCGGGTGCTGCGTACACGCGGCGGAGTGCAACACGCATGCGCGAATAATGCTTTAGGGTTACCAGATGTCCTCAAGGACAGTACTGTACTGGAGAATATAGGACTATTATGGAAAGGCATGCACTGTCGTGGCAGTGCATGCGTACCTTACGCTGACAACCAGAGTTACCCTGAGAAAACCCACCACGCGTACGAAGGGAGTGTCGCAACGCAGCGCTCCGCACAGATAAAGTCAAGAGTCCAGTGCTGCCACTCGCCATCTCGTGTACGAACTGCCACCTCGCAGGCCAAACCTGTGACACCCGGTACCGGCAGGCGGTCTGCCATTCAAGCGCACGCGGGGAAAGACGACCGGGGGTGATGTCAATTGTTGGGCCGTTCTTTCAAAAGCCAGGAAATGTGGGATTAAGAGTCTGGTGAGCTGCGTGTACAGCACCCCGTGTACACACCACGCACGCACACCAGGCCACGTGCGCACAACACGCCACGTGTATACACCACGCAACGTGTACACACGACAGCACGTGCGCACATCACGTTTACACACTGCGTGTAACTCCACGAATATACACATTACATTTGCCCATCAGTGACATCACAAGTGTTGAGAGGGCAGGTTTTGAAATGCTGTCGATGATGAGGATGCGCCCTTATGATTATGTAACGCGCGTTTTTTTTCTCTTTTTTTCTCAGAGGAGAAAAAAAACACAAACACAAAAACCCGTTTGTGGAATTGCGCCACATAAATGGGGAGTGGCAGCAAACCTTGAGGCCCCCTCCCCCACCCCCGGGGCCAGCACGGAGACACGGGGTTGATGGATCACTGTGGGATGGGTACCGTGATGTGATTATCCAGGTATTATCATGGGCTTCGGCAGGGCACGTCATGTACGTTGAACTTATTTTGCACCGAACGTAGCCAACCGTGCCAATCGGAGGTGCGGGCTAGAAGGGTGATTGGTGGTCGAAGGACGGAATGGAACGTGACCCAAGGAGATGGAGCGATGAAATCAGCTCCACATGCAGGTGCTGGGTAGCAGGATCGAGAGGCGGCATGTGTGTACACGCACCACAAATACACACATATCCCCCATACAGCCTTTAACAGACTGTTAGCAAGCACCTCGAAGGTCGAGGTGCTTGCTGTTTAACCAGGTACTCGTTTAAGGCTGAGTTGACTTAGGGGAGGCCGGTTCAGAGACATGCCACCAATATTGGCCAAAAGCAGAAATTGAACTTTTCCCCAAAGACAAAGCTCCCCAGTGTAGCCTTAACAGACTGTTGGGACAAGTGCTGTTAGCGAGTAACATCTATGAACGCCAGCAAGGCACACGAGGGGGTGGTGGGTGGCCAGCACCTCGCAAGACCGCCTTTGTCTCCCCAGTGGCGATGTCGACCTCGGGGAGGCCCAAGACCGGCTCATATCATCGTCTCATTGGTGTTGGTAGGCGTGAGCGGTAATCGAGCTCGGGTGACCGAGTTCGAAGGGCAGCGCGCTAACCGCTGCACCACCACTCCCACGCAAACACAGACACGTGACCACACACAGTACTCACGCACACAAGCACACACACGCCACAACGTACACATCGTGTTGTGCGTATGTGATGCATATACGTGGAGAGTGGGGGTGTATACGCGGTGTCTACATGTTCGCATTGTGTACATACACCCGCGCCACTGCGATTGTGTCAGGCTAGGTGCGCTTTTAAGTGCCATCCTGAAGTGAAGTCAAATTCAAAGGCTCTCTCACGTTCACACGCACACCCTCCCACTGACACACTCTCACTCGAGTCTGTTTGGGGTTTGTGTATGTGGACCCAAAATACAGAACTGAAGATTCCCCCCCAACAACAGGCTGCTGTTCTCATACTCTTTGGCTCTTCCCGTAAAGTCACGTAGGTAGAAATAAAATAAAAAAATACTTGATAAAATGAAATTTTCTTTTATGAAATAAAATTTTATTATATGAAATAAAAAAAATTACCGAAAGAACCAAAGAATATGGATTCCTGCAGTCACGAAAGCTTCAAATCAAGACAGGCTGCTGTTGTTGTTGGTGGTGGCAAGTTGCTGTTAGCGAGCACACATGGAAAGCAACACGGCCGGCGAGGGCAGGACTACAGTCCATCCCACGGCCGCCTTTGTCTCGCTAGTGACTTTGTTTACACATCGCAACCAAGGTGCTCGTGTTTTTTTTTGTTTTAGGCCGAATCGACCGAGTGGAGGGCCCGGGACCGGTGCCGAAATTCGTCACGGATGTTGGCCGCGAGCCGTTCGGGTCGCCGAGTTCACAGCGCAACTACTGCGCCACCGCTCCACACACAAAGACAAAAGATACCCCCCCCCCTCATACCCCGAGCAGACTGTTGGGGCAAGTGCTGTTTGCGAGCACCTATTAAGGCCGGAACGGCACACGAGATGGTTGGCCAGCACTACGCCCGGCCACCTTTGTCTCTCCAGTGGCGATGTTCACACCCCACGACTCATTCGAGGCTGAGTCGACCTACGGGAGGCCCAGAACTGCTTCATATAATCGTCACCTGTGGTGCTCGTGGAGCGGGAATCGAACTCGGGACGCCGGGTTCGTAGTGCAGCGCAGCGCTTAACCGATACCCCCCCCCTCTTCCCCACACAGACAACACGCACGCGTGTACACACATTCACACACATTCACACGTACACGCAAACATTCCAGGCACGCCCGAGCGAAGCCTGCGCCACTGGGAGCCCCCCGCGTGTCGCCCCCCCCCCCCCCCCGCTCTACAGACACAGGGCGTGGTGCTAGTGGCTGGGGGGGGGGGTCAGCCAGGAATGCGCTCAGGTGTGGCCGCACGGCCACCCCCGTCCCGAGGCTGAGTGACGCGAAGC
This sequence comes from Petromyzon marinus, assembly GCF_048934315.1. NCBI lineage: Eukaryota > Metazoa > Chordata > Hyperoartia > Petromyzontiformes > Petromyzontidae > Petromyzon > Petromyzon marinus. Next base: position 4,162,871 of record NC_133704.1, on the reverse strand, counting down.
CCCACGGAGTTCAGGTTCGACTCCCCCGCCCAGGGGTGACATGGCAAAGCCAGACACGCACGCACGCACACACGCCAACACGCGCCAACGCACCTCGTCAAGCACAAAGACAAAGAGCCTCCCACTGCCCCCGTATTGCCTTAACACGCTGTTTGGGGCAAGTGCTGTGAGTAAGCGACTATTAAGGCTGCCAAGGCGTAAGAGGAGGTGGGTGGGTGGGTGGTCAGCAACGCACCAACACGTATACACACCCAAATACACGCGCAAAGATCTACGCAGCTACAACAAACGCAGCACACACACACAGCCACACGTACATACCACAAAAACTCCCCGTATAGCTTTATCAGACTGTTGAGGCAAGTGCTATTAGCGAGCACCTATGAAGGCCGGGAAGACACACGAGCGTGTGGGGTGGCCAGCCCCATGCCCGGCCGCCTTTGTCTCCCCAATGCTGATGTTCACACACCGCGCCAGGCACTCGTTTTAAGGCCGAGTAGACCGAGGAGAGGCCCAGTTCGGGTTCAGACATCACTCGCCAGCGAGGTTGGCCCGTGGCCTGGAATTGACCTCAGGTCGACGGGTTCGTCGTGCGCAGTGCGCTAACCACCGCGCCACCGCTCCCCATACTCGTCTCATGCACACAGAGCGCCATCGCACGCGCTCGCACTTTGACTCGTAAACAACTCGAGAGAGAGAGCCAAAGAGAGTGTCCCCCCCCCCCCCAGACTCAGACGGAGGTTTCCGGCCTCGCCTCGAACTCGACGGCGGGAATTCCACATTCACATGACGAGAGCCCGTCAACCGCTCTTGACATTCCCTGCCGGGATTTGAGCTCGCGTCAACGCAAGCACGCGCACACCCGTGCAGGACACGCGCAGTCATGACGAAGGGTAACACGCGCGCACGCTTGCACACACCGTGTCGAAAGTGACACACCAATTGTACGCGCACACACCCGTGCAGGAACCCACGCACCCACCCACCCACGCACGCACGGACACCTCACCCACCGTTGGGACCGTGCTTTTTTCGCAGAATCACCACCTCGTCTTGCGACAGCCCCTTGCTCTCGTCCACCCCGAAATGGGCCAGCACCTCCTGCACTTCTTTAGCGTGGGAGTTATCCATCGCCTCCGCTCCTCCGCCTCCCCTCTTCGTCGCCGTCCGCAGGCACCACTGCGCTTACGATTGCTACGCCGTGCGTGCTCGGCACAGCTGTAACTTTCTGCTTCCTACGTGCCGCTTTCTCCCCTACTGACTCAGAGCTCGGAGTGCAGAACTCTCTATAGGACGACGTCGCCTGGCTCAGCCCCAGATGGAGCTGTGTGCTCCTCCCGTCTTGGCGTAGTCGAGGGAGGAGGAAGAGGCAGTCTCAACCCCCAGTCCCCGAATCCACGCCTCGCCTCCATCCAACGTCGTTCAATTAATTTCCTCCTCCCCCCTCCTGCGCCTCCTCTTCCCCTGCCCTTCCGTGTTTTGATCGTAGTTGGTCCGTTTGAGGAGGTATGAACTCGGCTAGGGTGGAGCCATTTAAAGCAAGTTCAGCCGCGTTTCACTTGTAACAATACAAGCGTGGCTCCCTCCGTCCGTGGCTCTCCCCCGGCCTTCTGTCTTAACGCCCGACAGCCTCCCTCTTCGCCTTACTCCTGCTCTACCTTCCTCACGTCTCCCTGCAGGGACAGCAGCCCTTGACAGTATTTTATTCATCGTCCTTTATGTAAACCAGGACAACTGCAATGTCACAAATCTATTCCCTGCCATAGGAATGTGGAATTTCCACCACTGGCTCAGCGCCACCAGCAGAAACAGGCTGCATCCCGTTGCTCGTTTGAGCAGGGAGACGGACTTTAAAAGGTCAAATAATCTGCAATGGGATTGAGACTCGTCGCTTTTTTTAGAGCCCTACATACAGTGGGAAGTTTGGCAAAAGTCCGTTTAAATCATGACTCGATTGCAAGTGGGAAGAAGCCGAGTACCGGGAGAAAACCCCACGCACACCATGGGATAACTCAAATCCACTTATACATATACGTACTGTGCTATAAATGATACCTACTTGCTGTACTGCTATTACCTGACCACCTGATGGGAGGCTAACAGTATAGGGCTATCTCTGTGCGATTCACCAACCCCGGTTCAAAATTGTCGGTGGGTGGACAGGTCTGCTCCGATTAAGTTGGACTGCCAATGAATGTCATTCCCAGCACGCACTCCTTCACTCACTCACACGCACCCCACTTACTTGGTCCAATTAAAGCGATTCATCTGCAGGGAATGTATGGGGGGTGTGTTTGTGCGTGGCTGTTCACAGGACCCCTCATTCATGCGCTGGTGGAAGTCACTTTTCCGGGCATTTGGCGTAAAAAAAAAAGTTTACTTGGCATAAATAATTACGATGACAATGTCAGGGGGTTTTTTTCTTGCCAGGTATTGATGGAAATTGCCTTTCCACCATGGAGGTACAGCAAGTTTACCGTGTAAATTACGTTTCAATTAAACTACATTCTTAACCTGGTTGCTGCCAGAGAGCACAGTAAAGTACTTGCAATCCACAGGTCGTCAGTTAAATTCGATCTCCCGGCACGGCAGTTTAAAAAATGGTGCGAGGTTATTCCTCTACCGCCACTCCGCCCCCTGCCTGTCCACCCACCAGGATAAACGGAACGCACCAGTTAGAGCAGTAGTTCTTAACCGTTACTGCAGCGTTGCACGACCTTGGGTCTCAATCTTTAAAACAAGCATAATGTAAATACCTAAATTTGATGAAACAAAGTAGTTGTACTTATGTGCCCCTGCTTAATTTGTTTCGATTATTTACCTTCGAAGAAATGTTGCCATGTCCTCGGATCCCGAGGGGGGTGCGTGCACCCAAAGTTAAGAAGCAGAGTTAGGATCATGGGCAACTTGCGTTTGATGGGTATTTCTCACTTAGTTTGATGGGTATTTCTCACTTAGTTTCCAGACATCTGGGCCAGTATGTAAAAGTCGGCTAAAAATACCGACACGGGCTCTCTACACTAGCGTCCCGTCATTGAGGCACATCCACCAGCAGTGGCAGAAGCAATTGCTGGACACTTTCACCTGACTTGAAGAGAGTAAGACATCACTCACAAACGTAACGTTGAATCCAATGTCAATCGTGTCAACAGATTGCTGATCAGAGTGCCTCGGCCATGCTTTTAATATTTTCGAAAAACAAAGCCTCACAATTTTCTTGAACAACCCTGGACGCACGGCGTTGGACAGGAATCTACACTGTAAGAGCTGTTTTGTGGAGTGTTTACCTTTTAATCCACTTAGGCTGAACAGCTGTGCAGGGTGTGGCAACGGAGGGAGAGGCTCCGATGACTCCCCAGGTCCGCCCCTGGCCATGGTCGGGCCACGTGTATGGGTGTAGCAACAGCAGCAACACCAGTAGCAGCACAAACAGCACCACGAACCGTGATAACAGTAGCAGCGTCAGCAGGAATAACATCACCAACAAGAATATCATCACCACCAACAGTAATACCAGCAGTAGTCGTGCTGGGGAGCCCCTTTGGTCAGGCATGGAGGCGCACAGCTGGAATCAGATGCTCTGGAGGTTGTAGGGTTGGTGGATTATGCATAGAGCAGCATGTACAAAGTATCCCAATCTGCAGATTAAAGGAGGCAGCTACTTCATAGCAGAGCAGCAAGTAGGTTTATAACGTACAGTATATGCAGTTCATGTTTGCAAGTTATCCCCTCAAATGCAGTGTGTTTTCAGATACCTCTGGCTCACCTTCAAAAGCAAAATAATAAACATCCAAGTATAGGGCCGTCCTGGAAAAAGTCCTGAGATTCAAATGATACTTACCTGGATACATAAATGGCATTACGGTAATTTCCTTTCATCTTGCATGGGTTGTTTTGCCATACCACTGTCGTGAGAGCTGGAATAGAGAACCACTGCTTTGAAACACCACCAGCCAGCACGCCAGGCATTTCCTTGTGTTCTCCATCTGCTCACGTTTATTTCACTTTGTGCGTTTTTAAGCAAAAGTACATTATTGGACCACTTATGTTGAGGCAACTGTTTCATTTCAACATCGACATTTTACGCTCAGCAAAAATGCACACAAGACAGCCATAATCGACACCTGAATAGTGTACAACAGTAGTAACGTGTACGCGAACGCATTTAAAAAAACACACTACCTTACTTCATTGTGACCTGGTGACCTTCAAATACACCACCAATATAATACATGGAAGAGTTAGACACTGCTAAGTCGCAGACTGCGTAACACTATGACGCTGGAATGCGCGTCGGCAAGGCCAGCACCGTGCACTGCAGCCCTGCTTCTGCGCTGGCAGACCATTACAAGTTGGCGGCGGCTGCCAAGACACACGCCCTCTCGGACCTCCGAGGTTTCCCTTGCTCGTAATAAAAACCCAGGCAAATGGAAAACAGAAGCACCGATGGTCGCACAACATTTGCCGGTTGGGCATGCGACATGTTTGGGTTAAATCCCAAGGGTCGCTTCAGGCAACAAGGCATGCCAGAACATTTTCAACGCTCAGATCGCACGTTCGGTCTTGCACCCCAACGTTTTAAAATCAGACAACACGGGCAAACGCGCTCCACGTGCTAAGCCTGCAGCGTCAATTGGGACATAACCTGAAATTCACCTGCCCTATTAAGTGTTTTTAAAAAGATGTATATAGAGGCTGTCGTGGCACTGCAACATATTTCAGACAATACAATGGTGGTTGCATCTTAAAAACAAAAGGCCTTCACATATCTCCCCATAGTCAGACTTATTACCAGCGACACTCAATGAAATGTATATACTTTTTACAATACCAGGTTTTGTTTAAATTGGCTTAACACTGCTACTTGGAACGCCAATCCCATTACTTAATTAAACTAGGGGGACCCGACTACCAGACAACTTTGTGGATCCTGTATGAAACCGTGTTGGCGGTGGTTGAAACATAATGCTACTGTATATACAACAGTCTGAGGATAAGGGACAGAGAAGAGAGTTCTGCCGTCCGAGAGGGCTTCCCCAAACAGCTCAACACCAATGTACAAATACTAGCAAAGGCTTATCTTTGGCTACTCTCAATACAGCTCACACTTTAATGTTTAATTGTTACTGCTGAAGCGCATAAGACATTCAAGACTGCAGCCTTTTTTAAACAGAAGACGGAGGACGTTGCACAACTTCGGCAAACGCCTACAAGTAAAAATGTTGCCTGGCGATGCGTGTGCTGCTACAGGTATCTCATAACCGAGCACTGTAGTCTACATGGATCAATAAATACATAGATTTTCAGTAACAGTACAGCCATTGTAGTAGCAGGAAACGTAATGTTAAACTGAAATGAGGTATCTGTCAATGAAACCCTCCCTTGTTCAAGGCAGCTGGAGCGCAAACCTGTGTCAGAGGGAGCACAGCAACACCCTACGTAGTGAAATTAAAACTTGACTCTGAAATGACTGCCCCCCCCTCCGTGAGTGAATAAGTTACGCTAAGCTAATATCTAAACCGCCAGTAGGCACACATTAATAGTGCACGGTTGCACGGACTACATTAAAACTCCCGTGTATTTCACAAGACATTTTTTGTTCAAGTCATCTGTTGGAAAGGTTGGCCTATCTTTCACGTTTTACTAATTAAGGCAACACAGTCATTTCAGAAGAGAATCACAAAAAAATCTGAAATTGGAAGGTAACCGATAAATGAGGTTTAAACAATTCAACTACATTCCCAGGAGCACCTGCACCTGCGTTCAGCCAGCCAGACCTGCCACTTATTTGGAAAAGGATCTGAATCGATGTACCTGACTTTAATTTCTAATCCCCATCTCTCCCATCTAGACACCAATCCCTCTAAGCTAAGCCCATACCGAGCACCGCTCTCTCCCGCATCTGCCTACCTAAGTCCACTATAAGTGCCGACGGCGCACAAAGTCTCTTCTCAAAATACAAAAATGCACCACAGGTTCAGCATCCGGTCCCGCTTGCCCTATGACCTATTCCTCCCAAGTGGGATTCTCTCGCCCGTTTCCCTTCACCACCTACTTCCTAAAGTAATCCAGCCCTTCCACAGTCATTCCCCTTTCTGCTTTGTGCCTCGCTTCCCCTGAACCCCCAAACGCTTGAACTGAAACTTATGAGGTCACAACTCCCAATAAAGGCGCTGGGTGGGGCAGCACTTCCCCCCCCCCGCACCCACGCTCTTACGACCGCTTCTCTTCCAAGTGCGCTGCGAGACTCCCGGACGGCTACGGTGGTGATGAGCGTGTTGAGCCGTCTTGAGCTGTCGTGAGCCGTCGTGAGCCGTTGTGAGCCGTCGTGAGCCGTCGCGAGCCGTCAGCTACTGCTCCCATGCGGGGCTGCGCCTCCCGTCCACCTCGGTCTCCGTGTGGAAGAGAAGGTCGGCCAGACTGTGCTCCACCACGGCACGACGGCCCATATCACTCACCTGCCAGGAATAAGCGTGCAGGTGCATGCAAACACACATACACACACGCGTGGACAATTTCAATTTATACATCTAAATGGAAGAGCCTATACAGAAGAGCCTATAAAATACATAGACCACAATAGTGTAGAAGACGTGTTGTGGGAGCCAAAGCAGGGTAACGTCAGAGAGAAGAGAGATCAACGCTGCAACACAACCTTAAGCAAATCAATTGAGTGCAGCACCAAACAACAATAAGCCTCAGGGGAAGCTGGGTCAGTCAGAGCAGCACCCATGAGTCCCAGGGCATCGATGGGGGGGTGGGAGGGAGGGGGGCACATCACTGTTATACAACACCACTTGTTAAAAACGTTATTTGCCAAGAGACAAATTATCCCCCAAAATCTTTCGTTCAGAAAACGCGCAACTCACCGGCTGAAAGTCAAGCCCCTTTGGTGGGTACTTGAAGTGCGGCCCGAAGTTAATGGACACCTGGAGGGGCAGAGACAACCTCCATGGAATCGTTGGCATTTGCAAGAAAGACATCTGGGGTAAACGTCACTGCTAAAACTGCACTCCAGCGTTCCCTCCACACAGCAGCCGCCACTGTGCAGAACACCCTCACCGCCGCCAAGGAAAATTATCATGAGCCCAGCGTATGGCGAACACTTGTCTACGAGAGAAAACTGCATGTGGTAGCTTCTAATTGTATGGCACCCCTATAGTCTGCAATTCCTTTCCACTTCGTCGTCTGCACTGCCGATTCCCTCTCGCTCATTAATTCCAGGATCAAGACGTACCATTTAGCACATTTAGTGTTCGCTCCATTCTTATACTGCAAGGATATATCATGAAGAACGGTGCTACGTTTCAGGTAGTTTGCAGCAGTTTCCCCAGAGGGAGCGATGTTGCTAAGTAAGTGAATGCCAAGCAAGTGATTTTCATTTTTTTTTATTTTTACCATGACGTCGGCACACAATGACCTAACTATTTTATTATGACGTGTCGGAATTATTACTGTCCACGGTGAAGCAGGTGGTGCATATTCTAAGGTTAACACACCTACAATATTAATCAGAATGGCCCGCCAGATTCCACCTGCAACAAGTGGTGAATGCACTACCGTTGGACCATGTCACTGCACCAAAAACCTTCCCACCACTGTTTGACTGTTTTTGATTAGTTAGCTCTCAAATAGCTGTGCCTTCTCCGCTCTCCTCCCCCTACTGTATGGCATTCCTTCACCCTCGATATTTGTACTGTCCAGACTAAAGACCCTCCTTTCTACGATAACAATGTCACACATGATTGTTCCTTCTCCTCTGCTGCCCCTACTGTCTGGAATTCCCTCTGCCTAAACATATGTTAGTATGGCCAATGACATTCTTATTTTAAAGACCAGAATTCAGATCTTCATTTTTTACCTGTGCTGTTACCTAATTACCTCTCCAGTAATATTCCCCCCTCCGTTTCTCCACCTCTGCCCTAAAAATTCTGGTCTTCACCCCTTTCCCGAGTGTCCCCAACGATGTATAACATTGAGGTGATGTTGCATGTTGTTAATAAATCTACATGTTAGTTATTGTAGTCGATACAGTTGAGCATGGACTATAAATTAATGGTTTCTTAATTTAGCATAAAATAATTGGTAAATGAAAAACGGCAACTAGTTTTTTTAAACACCATCACCGAGAGTAATATAAGATCATGACATTTCGACCAAAATATTATTCTTTCTATCAGTGACATTTTTAAAAACCTGTTAGATTTACCATTTATTTAGCATCTATATGCAGCCATCTCAAGATGCTTTGTTGTTAGTTTAAGTTATGCTGTTTCTTCGGGTATAAGTTCACTGCAGAAGCAAATTAATAACTTAAGAGTAGGCTGACATTCGTGAGACGTACTGTGCAGTTGCGATACAGGGATATGGCTGGAAAGTAGACGCCTTCAAACACATCCTCCCACGCAACTCCCTGACTCTTTCCGTTCTTAAAGAAAGTGATCTACCACACACAAACACAACATCACAATTAGTGCATGGGCTGGAGCAGAAATAGGTTCCCACCTGAGGTGACGAAACTTTTAAGGAGGTACGGATTTTGTTGCATGACCAATAAATGACAATTCAACTATAATATTATTATATTTTCTGTAACAAAAATTAATATGCCACCTCAGGTGATATCAAATATGAAAACATGTGACCTAGTGTCTATAGAATAAAAAAAATGCAGAAGTCATCTTTGTGAAATAACTCTCATAACTGCAGTCAAAAACTTCACAAATAATCAATCCGGACATGTACCTCTGTATTTGATAATGATAAGACACATGGTTAAATAACCACCAAGTGTGGACAAAGGCTTAAACACACTGAATGTGCAAGATCTGCCCAATGCCTGTCACCACATACCTTACTGCCCGGCGTCTGCCGCAAGTCCTTTTCTGCTTTTTCCACCAAATCTTTCTCCTCAAAGTAGAGGTAGCTTTTGAATTTGATCAAAGCCTGTGCACAAAGCAGTTGTGATACAAATTTTGCCACAATATCATCATCAACCCATATGACACATACGGAGTTGCCATAACAGTTTGGTTTTCTGCATCACAACACAGCAAATGAGGGGTTGGCATTCATCACCAAGGTAGTGCGACTCCTTAAGATCTCCTGTGTAGTCTACATAGGCAGCGAGGGAAAGTGCTGTTAATGAGCACCTATTAAGGCCGGAACAGCGCACGAGTGCGTGGTGTGGTCAGCACCATGTGCGGCCTTCACGTCCCCGATGCTTTTTATACAACGTACGTAGCACAGTTGGCTACGTATGGTATGAAAGAAGTTCAACATACATACATGGCACTCATTTAAGGCCGAGTAAAGATTTGGGGAGGCCCAAGACCGTTTAAAATAATCTCCACTGATATGGGCCATGCTCGGAAATCAAACTCGGTTCGCCCAGTACATGCTGCATTGTGCTAACCACTACACCACCTCTACACCCCAGTGTAACCTCCCACACACAGGCCTAGGGCATATAGGGGTGGAGAGCAAGTGGTGCACGTGGCCACAACACCTTGTCCTTGTAGGTGTCGGGCAGGGCATTGGCGGTGACCGTGTCATCGGGCAGGTCAATGTAGAAGCCCAGCGTATCTCCCTGCTCGTAGCCCTCGGAGTAGTGCTTCCCACGCGACTGGTGGAACTTGGTCCCCTTCTTGCTGCGCCACGAGTAGCTGAACTTGTCGAAGCCAAGTGGAGCCTGCAGGTTACCTGAACGGGGACAAGCCCGGCATCAGATACATTTCGCACACACGTGCCCAATTGGATACAAACAGATGGCAATCGGAGACGAAAAACATCTTATTTTACCATTCCAAAAATTCACTAAATTCCATTTGTCAAATATATGACCTATCTCCACCATCATCATCATAAGCCACGTTCTATCCACTGCAGGATGAAGGCCACCACATGCCACCATCACTCACAGTCCTGCACTGCCACAGTGCATTTAAGCTCCTGTGTACAGATATTTTTCTTCCCCAGCTACTTTCGTGATATCCGATTGGTCGCTTAATCGGATAGCCCAGCTCGAGAGGTGTGGCAGAGGAGGGGGAAATAGGGATAGGTACCGAGGCTCTGGCTCCAGCCCAGCCGGGCAGCTGTGTCGGCCGGCAGTGTGTCGACGCGCACCTCGAAGAACCAGGCTCCACGGCGCACGCCATGCGACGCACGCACCGTTGCGTAGCCCTTCTCGCCCGTCACCGTCAGACGGTCGTCGGATATCTTCAGCTGGGGAGCTGCGGCACAAGCGGAGGATGAGATGAATATGTTAATAAATAAAAGGATTTTTTTTTTACTTTCCAAAGAGGCAATTAAATATTTGGCTGGTGAAATGTATATAGCCAGGTGAGAACCTTCTCAGACTCCACAACATTGTATTGATTCTAGATTTGAAGCTTTCGTGACTGCAAGGATCCATACTCTTTGGTTCTATTCGGTAAAGTCACGTAGGTAAAAAATAAAACAACAAAATCACGACGTTTCGGCCACAACACAAGCGGCCTTCATCAGGTGAAGGGACCAGACTGGCCTTCATCAGGTGAAGGGACCAGACTGTCTCTGGTCCCTTCACCTGATGAAGGCCGCTTGAGTTGTGGCCGAAACGTCGTGATTTGTTTTATTTTTTACCTACGTAACATTGTATTGTTTCGCCAAGATATCTTACTTTATTTTGCATTCCTTAAAACTCCACAGGATGGAGTGGTGGAACAGTGGTTAGCAAATGAAACTGTGAGCCCGGTAACTTGAATTCGATTGCCGGCCATAGCTAACATGAAGTGGTATCTGAACTGGTCCTGGACACCACTTTTCAGGACTCAAACAAATGCACATTGGAAATAGTTACACAATCCACGTGCAAGCATTATTTTTCTAACTCATTCAATAATTAAAATGCCCAGCACGCAGCTCCTGTGGAGCGCTGGACTCAGGTTTGTGCGCGGGGCACCAGCGATCTCACCGCGGTCGTGCAGCGCGAGCAGCACACGCTCGTAGAGGCATGCGCGGTACAGATCCCCGGGGATCGGCTTCCCGGCCCAGGAATCCAGCTCAATTCTCTCGGGGTCGGGCGCGTGGGGGTCGGGCTCCGCCAGGATGTAACGATAGCCGTCCTTGTTGAATGGGTGCTCCAGCGGGTAGCCATGGGGGGGCAGACGCTGCGACTGGAACAGCGGGTCGCTGCGAGGAGCGTTAACGAAGGCAAGGGTACATCATTACAGCCAGCTTAACCTCACGCGGTTGTGTGTCACACTACGTGTACAGGTTAAACCATTGCCGGATGAGGGCATCCCCACACTGTGCAGGTATCTTGTGGGTTATCTGACTGTAGTTCTGTTTGCTGGACATTGCAAGATGGTGAAGGAGGGGCATCGAAGAGGGAGTATAGCGCCATACACAGCGGATTGTGCTGCAATGCCCTCTGCTGCTCACAATCTGGCACCGCAGCTGCCGAAGGCAATGTTTCCGGACAGCGCAATCACGCTTGGCTTCCCAGATATGATGGGATTGGATACATTCCTGGTGGTTTGGTCATAAGCAATATATCTTAATACAAATGATTTAATCAAAGATGTGTTTTTGTAATTCTGAGAACCAAACGTAGCACGAGGATGAGCAATACACAAACAATCTACACTGCTCTTTGCAAAAGTTATGAATGGCATTTTCTTAGTATCATGGACACAGAACCAATAGCAAAAATGGAATGTCAGAACAAACCAAAAACATAAACAAAGCCCAAATGGCAAAGCAATATGTAACCAAAACACAAAAGTTAAACTAAGAACACACGGTATAAAATAAATTACCCAAGAGATAAAGGTCAATTTATGATGAGCAAAGCACAATGAGGAGGATGATTGAAGCGCATGCTCACTCACTTTCTTGTGCGCTTGGACGTATTGCCGGTCGCTCCTTCCTGCTTGCGCTTGGCTCCGCGCCCCTTCCCAACACCAACTTGCACACTTCCTGGGGTTGGGGTCAGGGTTCGGCCTGAAATTACACAAAATCCACAGCTCAACCCTTTTGTACTGCATTACCAATAAAAGTGAAGCAGTTTATCTGAAAACGCAAACATACATGAACTGCTGCCAGCAAGGTGCGACTCACCATTAACACCCCCGCTGGCCACAGGCACAACCTGCTTCTGCGTGTCATACGTTGGGCCAATGCTTCCGAGGTCCTGGGTAGACAAGAGTCAAACATCCATAGTGAAATATAAGTTCATCATAAATCATCAATAATGATCAACGCACTGCTGAACGAAGGCTTCCCTGAGCTGCCGTCATCTCTCGCAGTCCTGAGATGTAACAATCTGCCGAAAACTTCCGCAGGAGCTCACTTCATCACTCCATCTATGTGGTGTTCACTCGGGCGCGTTCCCTTCTTTGGCTCCCACTCCATTGCTCGTCTTGACTGCCAGCCATCATCCCTGCTAACAATGCATCCTGTCCTAGCATACTTACTCTTACGGTCCATATCGGGTCTATAAGCTAGTGTTTTCAAAAGTGAGCAAAAAACATCATATAATGAATGCTTGGAAGTACATTGACAGAAATAGGAACACAATGAACTATAAACCAGTAGCAGTAATTCGTTTATTCAATAATTATCAACTTATCTGTAACAAAGAAAACAACAACATTGTTCATCTGGAGTGTGGAGTTGTCTTTGAAGTGACCTGCTCATGTCTGCAAGGGTCACCAAATACACGGAGACTGTGTTCAGGTCACTTGTAGCATGGTTGGCTACGTCAAGTGTGAAAGAAGTTCACACATACAGGCGACCTCCGAACCTACGATATAATTGGTTCCTGGACGACTGTCGCAAAGTCGAGCCATCATAAGTCGAACCCTTATTTCCCATAAGGCGCAATGTTATACATTGGGGTTCCGTTCCTGGAAACCAATTACGTACCATAAAAATAACAGAATTGGTCAAGAAAATAAATGAAAATAATCCCAACAAACATTTATTGTAACGTAACATAACTTTTACAAACGTATAAGTAAACACAAAGACTTACATTTGAAAATCCGTAAGTGCTTTTCTGCACGTGCATCACATTTCCTCTTCTTTGACATAGTGAAAGGCGGAAAAAAATTCTGAATTTTAAGAAAATTTACAAAAAGTGAAGAGCGTTGCAAAAGAGATGTGTTCACTCGAGGCGCAGCTCCAGAATGTCGGGCATACTCTACATATTCTAGATTTGAAGCTTTCGTGACTGCAAGGATTCATACTCTTTGGTTCTATTCGGTAAAGTCACGTAGGTAAAACAAATTGAAATAAATTGAAATAAGATGAAAGAAACAATTAAAACACGACGTTTCGGAGGCAAAGCAAGCTTCCGTCTTCAGGTGGGACCAGTCACAGCAAAATCGCTGCACCAAGTGCTGCACCAAGTGCTGCACCAAGTTGCTGTGACTGGTCCCACCTGAAGACGAAAGCTTGCTTTGCCTCCGAAACGTCGAGTTTTAATTGTTTCTTTCATCTTATTTCAATTTATTTTAATTTGTTTTACCTACGTGACTTTACCGAATAGAACCAAAGAGTATACTCTACATATGCATACGGCAGAAGAGCAAAGCAGCGCCATCAGGTGACGAGTCTGCGCATGACATGCATGAAATGCGCAGACTCGTCACCTGATGGCGCCAACTCATTGCCTGACATGCGCAGATGCGTCGCCAATCGACTGCGTCGGTAGCAGTCGTTAGGCGGTTGAATAAACGAGTTTTGGTCGTTACTTTTGGGATTTTGTTATAAGAAAGGTCGTAAAAGCAGGGAGTCGCAAGTCGAGCCATCGTAAGTCAGGGGTCATCTGTACACACATACCTGATCCAGGAGGCCAAACTTGGGGTAGTCTCCTTCAAGCTCCCGACTGCCAGGGTCTGGGCCCTCCTTCACCAAAAATACATCACGCTCCTTGCTCTGTCAGGCGGGACGGTAAACAAGACACGACCAGCATATCGATTGCAATTCTGTTTGAGCTCGTTTGTATAATTGTAATAATGGTGATTATTTACCCAGGAAAGTTCTCACCGAATCTCGAATCTCTTTTCAGGAGGGTTATCTGTTGAGATGCTGGCCATTTAGTGTTTGGTATCACATTGGGTGTATGCTATGCACCAGGTGTAATGTCACAGTCTGTATGGTTTAAGCTCCCACCGATAAGTTACTCATGTCTCAAAGGCAAAACATTGCCCAGATTCACAGACTAAAATCCATTTTACACTCACAAGAGATTCATAGAAAGGTGTATTTTGAAAATCGATCATTATCGATCTATTAAACAATTACATACATATGATATGGCAATGCTACATTCGGTGTAGTGAAGTGAATAAAAGTTAAGTAACTTAAAAAATAAAGGCTACAAACGAGATGGCAAAAATGAGAGATTCTTGAATCAAAACAGTTACTGAGAATCGTGACAATTTATCTATCAAACAGCTGTTGGGAGGGCAAATAGTTACATAACTACTCAACCTTCCCAACCTGCCACACAGCCTATACCCATTGTTTAATTTTCCACCAAATACTTTTATGGGCCTCTGGTATACTAAAGTAGGCACGTGGATAGTACCCACAGCCTTCACGAGATGTACACTCGATGCATTGTGTTGGGTGCAGAAATAATTTCTGGGTCATCAACCCAGACAAAAATTAAGCTCTGCACATCTCACATGCTCTTACCATTGCTTTGACAATGTTGTTTGGCCAGGTGAGCTTGTTAGGCCGCGGCCGAATGGTCAGACACTCCCAGTAGTTGTCGATGAATGGAATGATGTCCTGTTGTAAAGAGAAGCCAATGGAACGCCACCACATCAAACACGTGCCAGAAGATACAAATTAACACTGACGGGGCAAATTTCATCATATGGTCTCGTTCAGAGCATCAGCATGGTCAGCTCATTGGGGATCACCTTCTCTTTGGAGAACATGGTTTTCGGGTGCTCGTCCTGTGTGCGCGACTTCCAGGTTAGGTTGGCGAGGGAAGTGAGGCACATCTCCTTGAGAGCTGATGCACAAGTACGCACACACACACGTACACAGCCCCGTGCTGAGCATCACCAACTTGCCAGTGCTACATTACATTATCTTGGGCCATGCACTCAGACATATATGTCGGCCCAGATTTTCCAAAGCTGCAGCTGTTATTATTATTTTGCTGCAGTATCATGCCATTGTTATTGCTGTAATTTTTTGTATCTTACAGCTACGATCAACGCTGCTCTTAATCCTTGCAGGATAAATAGAATAAGCACTTCCTTGGCGAGGAATGAAGATAAGCGTTTGTTAAATGGACAGACTCGGGCCCCCCCACAGCAGTGTAGAACTTCTATCACGAACTAAAAAAAGCCAAAGGATATCTCCCACTCATATAAAGTGTCAGGACACTTCAGTTTTTACCATAAGATGAATTCCTGAAATGCCTTAACAACCCATATGCAAGCAATTATGTATGTTTTCTCGTAAAAAAATAATTGGGTAAAGGTACAACCTTGAAATTTCTCTCACACCACTGTTGGTGGAAAGGACCTCCAAGAGAGGTTATTTTCTTTAGTCAAAAACAAAAGATGGCTTTTTTTATCCCTTTTTGCAAAATTAAATGTCTTGCACAAGCTCAACTAAGAGACACTGTGCAGGATCTCTTGGACCCAGGGCTAGATTGCAGGGTTAAAACTGTCAATAGTTTAATCAATGTCGAGTTACTGACAGCATCAGTACTGTAGGTGTGCATATTAAGATTCTAGTCTAAATACAAGTGTGGCCTTTTTTTTAATACTCAGCGCATGTGCCTCACGAGAGCAGTGCCAGTCCCTTCTGCCCACGGCTCACCCCCCACCCACCCCCCCCCCTGCGTGCACTCACTGGCCTGTTTCCTCAGGAAGTACGTGTTGCCACTGTGGTGGCAGATGTTGCAGTGGAAGACATAGTTGGTAATAAACGGCAAGCAATTCCTGCGAATGTTTGGGCAGCAAAGCAACAGGAGCACCAACTTGAGATTAACAACGAAGCAAAATGCGGCGAATAAAAGGGCACAGCAATGCAGGTTACGTATTATACAGCCCACCGCACGATGGAGTGTCAAAACAGGCAGCGCGCGTCAAAACGCGAGAATGTGTGCAACCCATGTGCCACTCACGACGTGTCGATGTCGAAGCTCTCGGCTGTGAACCACTTGAGGCAGATGCCGCACTGCAGCTCCACCTGGCCCAGGTTCCTCACGGGGTCATCTTCCGAAGCGGCCCCCACCTCCTCCACCGTCTCCTGGAAAACAGGGATTGAGCCTGTTAAGTACATTCGTTCCGGAAACGTGTTTGTAATCCAAAGCACTCGTATATCAAGCACTCGTATATCAGTTGTGATCACGTGACGCTCGGCAGACAAAGCGTATACGTGCTACTCGTATTGCAAGACCCTCGCTCGTTTATCAAATTTATATTGATTTTAAAATGTTGCTCGTCTTGCAAAACACTCGCAGACCAAGTTACTCGCGATCCAAGGTTTTACTGTAGCTGGAAGGGTAGAGGAAGGATTAGTTTGGTGGGACAATGTGAGAAATTGGATGGAACCCGCCATGAGAGATGCTGAAGATCGCAAAATATTGAAAGCATCCATGGACATAATCCGCTCAGTTATGATGACAGGCGTCGACTGCGACGTGACCAGGTGAACAGGAGATGGCAGTTTAACACGTAGGCTTTCGCGACCAATATTATTCATAATAAAGGTTTTTGGGTTAGATCGCGTTATTTATGTGACGAAACCCTCCACCACCCGACACGGCCAATCAGCAAAATAAAGTGCCACGTTGACAAAAGACAATTAGTTCACTACTTTAGCCCACTGGTGTGTTGAAGAGTGAATCCACAACATTTACAGTTTGAATACGACGTTTCGCTGGTAATAACATCCAGCATCATCGGGCAATTCGCCAGAATGTCGTATTCAAACTGTAAATGTTGTGGATTCACTCTTCAACAAACCGGTGGGCTAAAGTAGTGAACTAATTGTCTTTTGTCAACGTGACACTTTATTTTGCTGATTGGCCGTGTCGGGTGGTGGAGGGTTTCGACACATTTATAAATAACGCGATCTAACCCAAAAACCTTTATTATGAAGGAGATGGCAGTACAGCAAATTATTTTTGAATTAACCTGTGTGGAGCTTTGAGTGTTAACCCCCTCATATGCATGGGTTTCCTTGTGCTCGTTTGCCTCACACATACCAAATACTAATGTATGGAAATTGCTAAACATCCCAATGTAGTAGGCAGCACCGATCCTGATAAGAGTTTTGAGACTCGTGAAAACGTTCCTGGGCAAAGGACATTCATGAGTTATTACTGTCCAGTATTTGGCGTCAGTTACAGCCGACCACAAGGACATGTTCACCACATTAGAAAGTCACTTGGGTATAGTTTGTTGACTTGTGGTGAAAACTGGCCTCAAATACCGCAGCAGATCGCGCTGACTGCATCAAAAAGAATGGCGACTCTGGCACTTGCAGACATCAGACGTAACGCAAACACGGCCGCCTTTCTTCACAGTGCCTGCCCTGCTCCGAGTTAATTAGAACGCATTCCAGTGGCATCGGGCATTTTGTTGCACTATGAGCAATCATTACAGATCGTTGTACTTTTTTAAAATATTTTTTTAAGCCTTTTTGTAACTCCGGTTTCACTTTTTTTTCGTTTCAATGGGCTCTCTTCACGCACACAAACACACACGTGTATATATCATCTTCAGCCATGGTCAATCAACTGCTGGGTGACGGCTTCCCCTAAGCAGCTGCTATATCTCAAGACCTTGAGAGATAATCCAAGAGCTTGATATCGTCGCTCCATCTCTCATCTCGGTGGACGCAGTCTCGGACAAGTTTAATTCCTTGGCTGCCGCTCCGTTATTGCTACATTTTGGTAATGATCTATGGTCAGATTACAGTAATTTAATATCACGTAATAATAATAATAAAACATATCTAGACTGGATAATCCCTGGAGATGGAACATAGCGTGTGGAACGGTGCCCAGGCTATCAAGTGGCACATATAAAGCAATGCAACTACATACGTGCATTAGATCTAGTACAATCACACCATACACAATGTAGAATGTAAATATAAACGTGTTTTTTTTTATTTAGAAACTTTACCTGTATGCAGGAATTGTCAACTTCTACCGGCATGAGATCCGCTTCGGCGCACTGCACAGAGCTGCACATGAATCCAAACACCACAATGCAGCAAGTCACAAACAAAGCACACACACACAACACGCATACAACATGCACACCATACAAAACTACACGCCTTACAAAACTACCCACATTAAAAGCAGCAACATATAACACCGCGCACACGCCGCCGGTTCGCTGTAGAAAAAAAACACACCCCACATTCAACATAAACACCACATTCCATACAAAACCACACGCCAAATATATACACGCCCATACTAAACCCAGGCATCGTACAACTTTTGACACACACACAATCCAAAACTCCTCGCACCACACCAATACTCCGCAAAAATCACACCACTCAGAATGATCAACCATCTCCTTAATCATCACCATCATCAACCCCTCGACCACCGTGAACCTCATCGTAATCACCCTGTCATCCCATCCCATCGTCACCAACCTCATCATAACGATCATCAAACCTTTCATCATCATCCCTTTCATCATCATCCCTTCACCTCCAATCTCCTCAATCATCTCATCATCCCTTCGCCACATCAACCTCCTCATTCCCATCACCCTCATCACCACCACCACCACAACGATGATGATGCTGATGAACAAACAAACCGCTCCCTCCTCTCGTTCGCACAATTCAAATCAAACCCGCCGACTCGCAGCCTCCCGGCACTCGCTTACACCCCCCGCCGCTCATTGCAATTAAAACTATGCCGACGAACGGGGGGGGAGGAAGGACTAGAAGGCCTCTCCACCATCATCATCGGCAGCAGCTTCTTCTCGTCGTTGTTGTTTATCAACATCATCATCAGCAGTAGCATCAGCAGCAGAAGCATCGTTCGCTTCACTCACTCGGACTCGTCCGCGTTTGCCGCCATCTTCAAACGGGGCCCGGGCTCCTCTCGTCTCGGCCGCGTCTCGCGAGAAGTCGCGAACCCCCCCGCACCCCTCCCCTCACCCTGCACCCCTCCCCTCACACCCCCCTCACACCTCGCACCCCCCCCCCTCACACCCCCCCCTCACACCCCCACCCCTCACATCTCCCGCACCCCCCTTACACCCCCTCACACTCCCTCTCCTCACACCCCCCCTCACAACCCCCCCTCCTCACCCCCCTCACACCCCCCCCTCACAACCCCCCTCAACCCCCCCCTCACACCCCCCTCACACCCCCCCCTCACACACCCCCCCTCACACCCCCCTCGCACCA
This sequence comes from Petromyzon marinus, assembly GCF_048934315.1. Taxonomy (NCBI): domain Eukaryota; kingdom Metazoa; phylum Chordata; class Hyperoartia; order Petromyzontiformes; family Petromyzontidae; genus Petromyzon; species Petromyzon marinus. The sequence goes on along the minus strand of NC_133704.1, from coordinate 4,143,461 downwards.
CCACCACCACTGCTCCTTCTTGATTCAAACATTGAACCTCATCTTGATAATAATAATAATTTATATTAATGTTATTGTTCGAATCTTTAATTGTGAATGCCACGCCAGACCGTTGATATTAATCGCACGTGCTTGAATATATCATTCGTAATTCATATCCTTTGGGTCTTTCGTTAAAGTCACGAAGATTGTTATTTTCTTTTAACCATCTACGTGACTTTACCTAAAGACCTAAAGATAATATTGAATTCCTGCAGTCACGAAAGCTTTAAGTCAAGCTACAATTGGTAATTGTTTGGTTGGTGTGTGTTCTGTAAAGTTTCTGAATAAAGTATTGTACTGCAATCGTTATTTAAACTTTGCGAGTGAGGCCATGCAATCCTTTATTCAACCACGCGAGATAATCGATAATTAACTCCGTCTTATTTATTATTACCTCGTTTTACTATCCTCACTCAACCGTGCAGGTCCATTGTTATGTTGTTATTTCACTTACGAGAGTCATTGGTATCTTTGATTTAACCGTATGCTTATTTACGTCAGGCCATTGACTTTATTACTTAAACATGCGAGCCTATTACGATGTATTATTGATTTTAACAATATTAAATCATTTGGGTCCATTGAGATGTACTGCCTCCTTTAACCGTGCGAGCTAATTGATATGCATCCTTTGCGGGTTCATTAAGATTACGTATCATTTAATAAAGGGTAAATACTTTGTTTAACTGTAGTCCATATGAAGTGTTTTATAAAAACACATTTACGGCCTTCGGCCAGGAAAGTCACCAAAAAATTCCACACAAACGACGCATTCACGCAAAATGAAAACGTTTTTGAATTGCATTGTTTTTAATTAGATAATTGTATTTCTTCATTAAAAAGCTTATATCATTTTACATCTGGGTCGACTTCATTGAAAAGGACATTTCGTGTGAATTTTCTCTCGTCGTTAAGTAGATGGCATTGCTGGGGGGGGGTTCGGTTCGATGCGGACTTTCACCTGTTTGTGATTGCGGGATCGAGATCAGGCGACGTGGAGCTGCATGGCCGTGGGAGAAGACCGCCGTCTGCAGATCGATACCAACGTGATCGAACGTCTGACCCTGCGCCTCCGTCGTTCATGCAGTGGGCGCGTGTTTTGCAGCGCCCCCTGCATGAAAACGACGGAAAGTGCAGCGTCCATCGCAGATAAAGTTCTGCGCTTATATAAGAGTATGCTAAACTGTTGACTCCTGTTTTAACTAAATAAATTGATATTTTTACTTAATATAACCACGACACCCCACTCACATTGATTACGGCATGCCAACTTTAGCAATTACGCGAGCCTATTCACATTCTTCTTTGTTTAGCCATTATCCCATTGAGGTTAATGACCCTTTTGACGCGTCTTTTATTCATCCTCGCAAACTCCTTGCGATTTAAATTGCATCCAGATGTTTATGTAAGATCACGTTCATAGCAAGTGATGGCTGGTGCAATTTTAAGCTGATACATATTTTTTGTAACCAATTTAGGTCTGATACAGTTGTGGGGGAGGCCTTTATCCAGCAATGGACTGACCAAGGGCTGTAAATTATTGTTTTGTACAGGCAAATACTTACGCATGCCACAATCAGAGCCCTTGGGATGATGAACTACTTTCAATAAATGATATTGTAATAAAAAAAGACAAAATGTCGTAAGAAATTGCTTTATTCTTTACAAATAAAAACATATGCAGTCTATTTCTGAAATATCAAGAATAAAAAATACATGTCAAACTAAAATAAGTTGCATTTGGTGTAGTGATTTTTGCTAAACTCCTGGCCACGGATGTCAGTGGCAAGTTATATCTGAACTGGTCGCTGGGTCCCCTTGCCGACTTCACCAATCCACACTGAACAGCATGGTGAAGTATGGTCACAAAACCCCCAAGATCAACACAGTATGGGGAACCCTACATCCAGCATTACATTGACAAACCCTTGTAAATTACATGTCAACTGATATCGAGTCCATGTGTTAATGGACATTACTAAAGACAAGGCTCAGTGGAATGATAATTAAAACCTTTCACACTCCGCTCTAATATAAGCAGCTGTTAATGGACGCAAAGTTACGAGTTAGTGCGTTACACTAAAAGGCAGGCAATGTCTCTGGAATAACTAACAATGCATACTTTAGCTTAGCAGTCATTTCTAAATGAGACTTCACCTACACATGCTCAGCGTCAATCCAATGCCAGTGAAGACAGATCCGGAACAGATTGTGTTTTTCCTTTAATTTCCGTACTGGAAACTCGCCAAACCAAGTGGACAGTTGAATCTTGCACCGGTGTAATTCATCCGCGGCGTTCTTTCCCTCCCGCTCAATGGGAGGCTTGTATTTTCCAGAACACGATTGTGGAAAATATGTTGAAGAAGTGCCCGTGGCAGGTATTGAAGGTGACTGCGTTATTGTTCGGCACGTAATTAAGAGTGAATTTATATACTTCCAATCAATCAAAATGTCTGTTAGAATGTATTATTTCCTATTTATGCAAATGTATTACAATTATGTCTACAATATATTGAGGCCAATGAAGAACAAAACTGTACAAACTAGACAAATAATGAAAATACCAATCAAGACTAAAAACAATGCGAACATGTTATTATTTGTATTGCAGGTGAATCATAGCGCTTTTAGTGGCTGATGGAGCAAACGTAAAGCTACTACATACAGCAACATATATGTCGACAAACATCGATTCTCATGCATGTGCATAATTCGATGCATTCATCATAAGATTAAGAATCATCAATTGATGCATCATTACACGCTGATAACTATGGCTGAGACTAGGTGGTGCTGTCTGCAGTCGTCATTGCTTGTAGGTTCGTGATGAGGTTGGCGGGCAGCGTATCGCGAGAGGCCTGCATCCGCTGTCGTGCGCGCTGGAATGCTTCTGCAAAAAAACACAATACAAACGTGCACACGTAATTATTTGTTCAAACTATTTTATAAATAAAAAAAAATTCTGGAACGTTTCCAACGTCTGTACCCAAAATCACCAACACAAACAACACCTAAGACTTGAGACCAGGGCTCCATTATAATCACGAATGCATTGTTCTGTGATTATGTGATTGCAATTAATTACGAGTGACACGATTACAATTGTATTTTACCGCAAGTGTGCTTTCGGTGTGTAGCCATGCTGTAATGTCTGTGTGGTCTGATTTACTTTTGCATGTGTAGCATATTGCTTTCATCAAAAGGCATCGGGGTACCCTTTGTAACTTTGTGGTGTTGTTACAATGGTTTGCGGTGTGAACCGCAGCTACAAAGGAAAAGGCGTCTCATGACGGACAGACCAAGTTATTCCAATAACCTGTTCCACATGTCTAGATTGAGGCACGCTTCGCCAGGCAGACTAGGATTTATTCCCGTAACCGCTTCCACGTGTAGCTGCTGCCTTACCCAGCACGTTGTGAATGGCACTTTGCTGGCTGTAGCCACCCAGCTGATCCAGCACACTCCACATCCTCTGCTTTGAGTTGTTCGTGTCCTGAAATGCCCTGCGAGGAACCAAACCAAACAAAGAAAAAACCCAGCAACGAGGTGAAATGTACACCGTTTGCAAAGTGTCGCAGTCGCATACATTAAACGGTTTTCATGGTGTTGTAAAAATGAGATGCGGTCACATTATACAGACACTATATAGATCCTAACCACATTGTACAATCATATTATATTTCTTATTAAGAAAGACATAACCCAATAAGATATCATATACTTATTGTTTATCATATATTCATTAACCTCTTCACCCAAAAAAGTCTCAAGATTATTTTTCAGGATGGTCCCGCATTGGGATGTTTGGCGAATTTTCACGACTCAAGTTCGAAACATATGTTTGGCAGCCTAGGACACACAGTCTATGTATGTGGCTATACAATTAACAACTATGAGTATATTGGGTTGCATCCTTGGTGCATAATTACTATCGTTAGAAAGAATGCTGGCCAAGGGACGAGGCTGGTGATAGAAAGGCAAAAGAGAGCGAGCGATGAAAATAACTCTTGCGCATTGTGGCTGGATTGTGCCATCGCATGACCGGGAGAGATGGTGACAATGTAAGGAGGGGCCTTCATCTCACAGTGGATAACCCATGGCTGACGATGACAATCATGATGATGATTACAAAAAAAGCATGTGTTCATACGACCCTCACTAAAGGGTTGGTGAGGTGGGTGGTGTAATAGTGTTATTATTGTAGTGTAAGATGGAGTTGACTTTTCTGCAGGTGATGTTTTTTCTCACTCAAGTCAGTGCCAATAGGAAGGCGGTGTACTGTGACGCTCACCTGGACTGCTGTATGCAGTGCAGCTTTACAGTGATGCTACCCGTGGTCTCAGTCTTGAAGCCATACCTGCTCAGCTTGTCTCCCTGTAACAACACAGCAGATTATACGCAAACACACACAAATCACACATTATTCAACAAAGCCAGAGATCCCCGAGTAGCCTACATAGGCTGTTGGGGCAAGGGATGTTAGGGTTATCACATCTATTGATGTGTATATGTTGTAGATGTAGAACTTTGCTCAGTGTGGAAAGGTGATGAGACTGTGGCGAGTCACAATAACTGATATTTGGGAAACCCTGGCCTAGTTGCGCAGCCTTAACTCACAGTGTACATCACACAGTGTAATTGGTTGTATGAATGTGCTTTCATCGCCTACGATAATAAATGACGTCAGTTGCAATAAAGCATGTGCGACGTTGTGACAGCACAGTTCACAGTCTGTAGAATCTATAATACTGGTAAATGTGGAAAGGTGGATGGACCGGGTTGCAAGAACTGAAGTTTGGGAAACCGTGAGTGAGTTGGGAAGGACCTGAAAAGTAGAGGGGATCGCCACATAGGTGGGATCCTCAAGTTCATTGAACCCGCCGATGAAAAACCTCCTCAACTCAGATGTAAGTCCGGGCTGGACTGGGCGCCACGCCTGGCACACGACCTCGCTGTAGCCTGCACACAATTTCATCATTTTGTTAACAAGACGCGACTGGGCATGATGCCAGTAAACTGCTCTTTGATGTGTGAAGGCTCCATCAAAGGACCATGGAGCTTACCAGGCATGCTGGGTATCAGCAGGTAGCTGTAGCCTTCCGTGCGGTACCGGTGCCAAAAGTCCACGGAGACGACCTCCATGTACAGGGTCGGCCAATGAGGCAGGGAGACTGCACATGAGACAGCGTGTGAAGGGACTTTTCAATCCCAGTCGCAAGAATAATACGCCAACTTATAACCAAATCAACCTGAATGCACCCGATCTTGTCCGACCTCAGAAGCTAAGCAAGATTTGAGCCTGATTAGTAATTGGATCGGGGAATGCCTGAGAATAAAAAGTGTTGAAGGTTTGTGTGGCGAGATGAAGCAAGAGATAGCAGTATAGGAAAGTGACCAAATCCAATTGACCAAATCCATCTCTGCGAAGCTTTGAGCGTTATCATCCCCTGGTATGTGGTGGGTTCTCTCCAGGCACTCTGGTGTGCTTCCACATGAAGCCCAAAAATCATTAATGGAATTATGCAAACATCCCAATCCACCTTCAGATACTGACACACTACCCACAATACACTTTTAGCTGGGTAAAGTAGCTGGCTAGTTGGCACCTAGGAAACCACGACAGTGTAGCGCTTTGATTTATACAGTTGGCATGTAACAATGAATTGAATGAATAGCTCACCATCACTCTCATCTTCCTTCTTGAAGAAGGCTTCAAAGCTGAATGGGAAGGAGAAATGGGCCACATTGTTCTGGCCACAACACATAAACACATTCCAACATCATCACCGGGTACACTGCCTGGATACACAGCCTTCTTGCACTAATAATATAATCAGTCAAACTCCACCTGTTGAACAATATAATTCCACCAAAGTAAAAAAAATTAATGACATTTTTTAATTATACTTTGTTTAAAAAGTAAAGGTGAAAGGAGTCTTTAGCCAAAAGGGCATACCTTGTTCTTTGATTTGGTTGCGCAAGTATGAGTCACCCAGAACAGTTGCTCATTCGGGTTGCTTGACCAGTCTGAAGCAGAAAACACAACCCATACAACAGCGCCATAGAGCAGCCCCATAGAGCCGGGGAGATTGCTGGGGTCTTGGCCCCCCTTATAAATTCTGAGACGTAAATAGTATCGGTACATATATTTAAGATCAATAACGGCCATTCCTCATATACATAGGGGGTGAGAGCCCAGAACAGAATGCACGATAAACAAGCAACTTGTAAAATATGCAGGGAGAAATTAAGCCCTGTTAGCACCAACGACTTACTTGTGGGCATTTCCACGAACATGCGTACGGAGAGGTTGTCGTATTCAAAGTCTTTTGCGGACACTGGAGCAAAGGACAGAGGACACCACTTTGCAGTACAGCAATGCTATGTTATCATTAAAGTCTCACGCCTTGCAGGAAACATCACACAACACAGGAAGGTCACTGGCAACTCACCAATTTCCCCATTGACAACCAGCCTCAGTATCCCGGGCGGTGGCTGGAAGAGCACAAAACACAGAGCGTCAAAAATCAAACATTTTAAACCTAGAATACACGAATATTTCACCGTCTTGCACATATACAACCTTCATCATGGGACCTCCTTTGCCAGGACCAAAATATGAGAATAGGTTTTCCCTTTTTTTCTGGCAACAAAGCAGGTGTTCAAGTTTCAAGTTTCATTTATTAGGTATAGCCCTGTGAGTCATGCGGCTCTTAAGTCGGGTGCAACCGCAACAAACACCAAACTGAAACCATGTCTGATTCCTTGTAAAATTATTTGTAAAAGGTTCCATGTAAAAGGTTTCAGTTTGGCGTTTTAACATCTGAACATCTGTTTTGTTGCCAGAAAAAAAGGGGAAAACCTATTCTCATGTACAACCTTTTGTAAATCGACCGTCAACCTCCACACCATGAGGGTCATGGTGGTTATCTGACCGCACTTGACCACTTTGGTCATTGTGGGTTGATTAAGGCAGGGAGCGTAGACATGGCGGCATAGAAGTGAAGTGCAACGATGTATTTTGTTGCACTGCCTTCTCCTGACCACCGTGCAGCCCTGCTGCAGCCCTGAGCCTACAACAACCAAACATGCATAGTGGTCACCCACCTAATCGCTATCCATGTTCAACTTGGATTAGCTTCCAAGATTCGATGAGATCGGGCACATTCAGGGTGATTTGGGTCAAAGGTTGAAATGTGATTTTAAGAATATGATAATTACAATACTCACCATCTCAAACTCGCTGCCCACCAGACTGGTCAGATACTCTGTGTGCCGAGTGTACAGCTACAATGGAGTACACATTTGACAAAATTAGAAACATCCGTGTGCTTGCATCACACAAAGGGTTAACTTTCAGGTCAGTGTGAGGTCATTCATCATCTTTCGCTACTGTTACAGTCTGAAACTCGCTTTCCCCAGCCATCTGTGCTGTCTCCTCACTGGCCATGTTCAAAGCCAGGCTCAAAATTTTATACCTAGGTGTATGACTTTCTATATAATATATACATGCTCATGGTCTCTGTCCAGCATCATGAGATGTGGATGCATTTAGATTCTATATAAATTCACATTGTATTATACAAACTGACGCAGTGGTCCAAAGACTCACATAAGAACCAACTGACTCACATTGCAACCCATATACCTGCATAGGGACCCACAGACTCACAGAGACCCATAGAATCTTATAGCAACATATGAGTGACTGCATCTCTCTATAAAATAAACATGCCCATTGTATCTTAGAGTGAAGTTGGATGCTATGTAAAGCCACAGGGCGTTAGTGCATGGTCACTGCGGGAACACGCACGTCGCGATACATGCGCTGCTCCCGCTCGCGCTCGTTGGGCCGGATGGGGTTGGAGGCATGGTCCAGCGTGTACTTCCATACTTCCCTCCTCTCCGCGTCCACCTCGATCCTGGCATGGCATGTCCACAAAGACAAAGTTCCCCCGTGTAGCCGTGACAGATTAAGTGCTGTTACCGAACACCAATATAACCTGCCACAATGCAAGAGGGAGTGGTCTGGTCAGCATCATGCTTGACCGCCTTTGTCTCCCTAGTGCTGATATTTACATAAAGGAACAGGTACTCATTTTAGGCTGAGATAATCACCACTAATGTTTGTTGCGGTCAGGAATCGAACTCGGGAAACCAAAGTGGTAGCGTAGTGCACTAACCACTATGCTACTGCTTCCCACGGCATCACCACATACACACGTGTACACATCCACAAGCTCTCAAGCTCTGCTCAATTGTGGATGACATTTAGTTGCCTTTCAGAGATTAAATGTATCTGCGTGTCGTGACTTGGCAAGTTGCAAAAATGTGGAGCACTCACTCACCTGTAAGGGCCCTTGCAGCCACTGAAGTCAGGCTTGATGGTTATGACCCCATTTCCAACCACTTTCACTGTACACAGAACAACCTCATTTTCCTCCTGCCCCAACCTGACATCAGAGACAAGTAAGAGCCACAACAACAGCAAGAAGTTACTTGAGCAGCCTCCTGTTAGTTGAGTGGAGTCAACTCAGGTATCCCACATAGCACACGTAGTTTTTTGCCATTAAAAATTGTGTTCAGTATAAAATAAAATGTATTCAACTAATCTCTCTCTAAATTATCTCCATGTGCTTGTCCTCCCTACTGGTACAACATTTTGAGATCCAGTCACATTTAGATGTTAAATAAACACAAATTGAATTAAATTATTTTTCAATACAAATTTAGAATACACGTATCAGCGACATGTATCAGGCGTATTATTAAACATGCTCTCTCGTACGCCCACTAGTGTGAGATAGTTGTCACTACCACGTGTGTGTGTGTGCGCGACACAAAATTGCGTGGTAGTGTAGCGACAAACCCATCGATCGGAGTTCGATTCATGCTCACGGCCAACACCAGTGACGATAATCTGGTCGATTCAGCTTTAATTGAGTACCTGGTGGCGTGTGTAAACATCGCCATGTGGGAGACAAAGACGGCTGGGCGTGGTGTTCGCAACCCACCCCCTCGTGTGCCGGGCCAGCCTTCATAGGCGCTTGCTAACAGCACTTGCCCCAAAAGTATGTTAAGAGAATATGGGGGATCTTTGTCTATTACACGATTAGCTCGGCACATGTGAGCAAAGGCTTGCATGCTGTCCGTGTGGCACAACGTCTCAGTTGTTTGCGAGGAGCAGTGTCTCACCTGCCATGTGGCCCGAGGTCTGCCATGATGTACATGGTTTGCACTGGGGTGCTGATGACGTGGTTGTGGCGCTTGAAGTCATCTGTTGGCTCCCACGTGATAATCTGCGACTTTGGGATCAGGCCTTCCCTGCAAGCAAGATCCAATTTATATCACATTTTAAGAATAATATTAATGAGTGCTTTATATAGGGTAATTCAGGAAAATTGCATCTCACAATGTTGCACAATCAGAAAACACGGAAGTACCTATATATGCAGATGTTTTAAGCCAATTATTGAGTGTTTATATATGTGGGAGGCACCCAGAGAAAACAAACGCATGTGGGAACAACACTATCCCATATATTTAGGGCAGATTATATTCGTCCGCACTTCACTGAATCGCATTCTCCTGGCAAGCCAGGGCATGGCGCCTTGCCACCCACGAGAAAGGGAGTTTCACAAAATTTGTGTGATCAACCAATCCTTGCCTCCAATGGTGTATTGCAGGCATGTGCCACCACCGCCTGACTAAAGTATTGTAAAAAATGTAACATATATAAATCTTGACTTAAAGCTTTCGTGACTGCAAGAATTCATATTCTTTGGGTCTTTCGGTAAAGTCACGTAGATAAGTTAAAAGAAAATAACCAAAAACTACGTTTCGATCGCAACACAAGCGGTCGTCATCAGGAAAAGGGGGGTTAGCTTCTAAAGACAAACTGCTTATGAAGGTTCATCTTCTTGGTTTTTTTGGTAAAGTCACGTAGAATGAGAATAAAACAAAATAAGACAATAAAATTCTCACGACGTTTCGACCACAACACAAGTAGCCTTCTTCAGGTGAAGGAACAGAACTGTCGGGACGACAGCGCTTCAATTTGACAGTTCTGTTCCTTCACCTGAAGGCTACTTGTGTTGTGGCCGAAACATCGTGAGAATTGTATTGTCTTATTTTGTTTCATTGTTTTATTCTTATTCTACGTGACTTTACCGAAAAAAACCAAGAAGATGAATCCTTGCAGTCACGAAAGCTTTAAATTGCTTATAAAGGTTTGAAATGGGCATAGCCCAAATGTCAGCAGCCAATGCCAATGGTGGGCAGCGACCGTGGCGGTGGTGGGCTTTCCACCAATCAAAGGGCTGCCAGGCAAAAATCAGCATGTCAATGCAAGATCGCCGAGCATCCTCCACGACGAGTGCGCCAAGGTGGCTATGTTAATGTAAGAGATTAGCATGTTAATGGGAGATTGTGAAGTAGCAGCCTCAAGGATGGCGCGCGAGGTAGCTGTATACATTACCATAGCCACTTTGGCACGCTCGCCGTGGAGGATGCTGGGCGATCTTGCATTGACATGCTGATTTTTGCCTGGCAGCCCTTTGATTGGTGGAAAGCCCACCACCGCCGCGGTCGCTGCCCACCACTTGCATTGGCTGCTGACATTTGGGCTATGCCCATTTCAAACCTTTATAAGCAGTTTGTCTTTAGAAGCTAACCCCCCTTTTGCTGATGACGACTGCTTGTGTTGCGATGAAAACGTCGTAGTTTTTGGTTATTTTCTTTGAACCTATCTACGCGACTTCACCGAAAGACCCAAAGAATATGTAACATGTATACACGTAAATGTTAACCTCATCTACCAGCTTATCAACAATTCACAAATCTGAATACTCATTCTATATTAACACGTGTACATGTACAGCTCTCTTGTCAACCCACTGCTGGATGAGGGCCTCCCTACTAACCACGCTGGTGTGGGTTGGTAGCTGTGGGGAGCATAGTTTGATCTGAAACATTCAAATACTTACAGCTTAGAACGTTAAACTCACATGTAGCGTCTGTCCTGCCGTCTCTTTCGGACCATGGCCATTCTCTCACTCAGGAATGAGGATTCTCCAACCCCATAGCCGCCCGTTTGCTGCAACAACCACATGAATCAGTGATCCCCCACTCATACTCCCGTCATTCATTGGGACTATTTGAAACCATACTTTACCACGAAGGTAAGTCAGTGTGGGTTGGTGAAGGGTGGGCATCCAGGATTGGTTCAGAAAAAACTCATCACCGATGTCAGCCATGGCTGGAAGTCGAATTCAGGTCGTACGGTTTAAAGAATAGTGCGTTGACTCCTGCTCCACCATTTTGTATATCCACTGAAACTTGTGATGTGCAGCTCTTATACAGTAGTAATGCATAATAATTGGCAACCACACAGATATAAACAGTACATTGCCGGTTTCTTTTACTTTTTAAATTTTCAAAGCATTCTACAGCTTAAGTCAATAAGGATGGCAAGCATAGGAATGATCATGTTATTAATTCATAAGCAGTCCCTCTTCCGTGTAGGCCAAGTAAAAGTTAAAGAGATTTCCTGCTCAAATGGTCAAGGAGGTGGTACTTATATCCTGTTTCCTGTCCTTAACCAAAGGTAGGGATTCCCCATTACTATGACAGCATCCAGTCTATCCATAGGGCGACCAATGTTGACTAGAGTGGCTCGCAATCGGAAGGTTGCGAGTTAAAAACTTGGTTGGAGGTTGACTCAGCCCATCATCCCTTTAGCGTGAATACAATTTGAAACAAGTGGTGTTCATTTGAACTCACAACCTTTCCATTGTGCAGCGCGTGCTCGACCCTGAGCCACATGGCCATACCTCCTGTATGTTGGTGAAGCGATCGGAGTCGGTGTAGGTGAAGATGCGTTTGTTTTTGCGGCCGCCCGCTTTCTCCAGCTTCAGAATCTCTAAGTGGTACTGCCGATCCAGGGGGCTCAGGCAGCTTGCATCGTTGATATACAAATCGTACTCGTGCTTTGAAAAGGCCAAACATAATAAAATTAATCATAAAACTACAAAAAACAGAATATACTTTTTGTGTTATAACACAGCACTTCATTTAAACAGTAACTGTGAAGCAACCTTTGTGCAAATTAAGTTATTTCACAATTGACTCTCAATGAACATATGCCACCCGTTTGTCCATATGCTGTTGGATGAGGGCCTCCCTACATCATGCAGTTGTGTTATTTGACCATACTTCACCATGCTGGTTAATGAAAGTTGGGAAAGTATATACAGAAAATTGTACTGCGCAATGGTCTCTCACCTGGATCAAAATAAAGGAAACTTATGAGACTAATCGGTTAGCTTGATTGGTTTGGGTAACCAATGGCAGAGCCAGAATTTTCAGGTAGGGGGGCAAGCCCTCCAGCAATGAAAAATGATAGAGGAGTTGTTAGTAAGTAAGGAGTTGTTAGTTAGAGAGGAGTTGTTAGTAAGTAAGGAGTTGTTAGTAAGTAAGGAGTTGTTTGTAAGGACTTGTCCCTTGCTTTTTATTCGACGCGTGTGCGGCGATCGCAGCCATCGATCGAGGGTCGAATTCGAACCGCGTTGTGTGATCGGCATCGCCTCTCGCTGAAGGTGTTGATGCCTTCAGGGAAGTCGTGTACTGTATACGCAACTGCGCACAATTATGTGAGTCACTTATAACTGCTTTGCCGCTACTTATTGCCATTTATGGACTCAGACTATTGTCCTATCATCTCATAGAGTCCCTGGCACGTAATAATATTCTACCTAGTGGCAGTGGGGGTCGCAAAATGCCGATTTATTACTAATAAACCCCAATGATCCGATCGAAATTAGGGATGTCGATCGGATCACTGGGGGGGGGCACGTGCCCCCCCCACTGGCTCTGCCAGTGTGGGTAACCGATTTGGCTTACCTGGCTGAAGAGCTTCTCTTGTAGGCTCACCGTAACCACTTCCTCCTCATCATCCGACTTCATTCCAGTGACCCCACCTGGGCCAGCACATCAAAAGTCAGTCTTTTGTCAAACAGTTGCCTTCATCTGCCACGTCAAAGGGAAACAATATTTAAATCTTGACATCAACCTTTTAAAATGTAAAATGCCTTGGTTTAAAGTGCAGTGTCACAAACGCCAGCTGTACCGTTACTATCACGATCGCTTAATGTTTACACCACAGCACATACCGAGGTGCCCTGCAACACGGAACGCCTGGTGGGCAGCTGTCCCTTTGCGGAAAAAAGGCGAACGCAGCACCAGACAGCAAAACGGGCACGAGTCTAACATTTGGGTGGGCGACGTTGCCACGTGGCCTCCCTTAATGAAGTAATATGCGATTAATTTATTTTTCAAAAAATCGTTAGTTTTGGACCATGACACAGATGCACGCGGGCCGCTCACCGGGAGCACGTGCCGCCAGGCTCTGCATCTCCATGATGCCATCTCCCCCTGCGCCCCTTGCCAGCTCCTCATCTCGCACGTGCTTGGCCAGCCCGGAGGCAGACGTCACTTTGCTCAGCCGAATCCTGGTGCCACAGAGAGTGAGGCGAGCATAAGAGAGAACGGACCCCCCATATATCTGTGCATTGCACTCACCTAGTGTCTATACCTGGTGTTGGGGGAAACTGTTTCAGTACCAACGGGGTTGATACGTCCTCAAATAAACAATGAGGTGGTGCTCATCTCCTGTTTACAGCCCTGAGCCAGTGGTGGGAATTCTACATTTCTATGGCGGGGGCGAGTCTCTCCATAAGGCAACCACGGTTGATTTCCCCACAAAGTGGTAATCATTTAATCAACCCCGGAGAGATGATGGGGCTGAGTTAACCTCCAAGCAGGATTTGGTTGATGACAATGGTGACGATGATGGGGCTGAGATAACCTCCAAGCAGGATTTTAACTCTCGACTTTCCCCTCCGCTGCGGATGGTCGCAAGTTCAAATGCATGTCGGGGGTGTGGGGCACGCTTCAACACGCACCTCCAGGCACTTGCAAGCAGCCTTGCCTCTTGACATAGCACGTAAAATTCCAAAGGTTACTTTCTCCTCACCACCACCACCACCATCCCCATCCCCATCAACAAGGAATGGACCCAGACGGAAGGCAGCAGTGATGGCACCAAGCAAGAAGCACAGCGAGTGTGGCGATGGTGACACATCACGGGTTCTCGACGGCGATGATGTTGACTGGGAAACTTATGGCAATAAGAACGGACCAGGTCTGGTGATGATGACGGGGACAACGCAGAGATGGTGATGGTGGAGCGGAGGTGGAGACGGGGGACGATGCAGATATGGAGCGAGCAAAGGTTGAGCGATGATGATGATGATGATGATAATGGACAGGGAAAAAAATTGTCGATGACAATGGTGAAGATGACGGTGCCGACGGTAACGACGATAAACAACAAGGGGCAGGGGCGGCAGGGGCAGGGGCGGCGGCACCGGAGTTTGAAGTTCTTCACGGGGTCGCTGGAGCGGTACACGGCCTCGCCCGTGTCCACATTGAACGCCTCCATCGCGCCGCCGGCTATGGCCGCGCTGCTTTACGGCGCCCGGCGTCGCGAAACTGTCGCGAAGCGCGTCGCGTCGCCACGGCAACGGGGGCCTAGTTGGTCGGACGACTTAGTGTTTATTTTTCGATTTAAAGCTTTCGTGACTGCAAGGATTAATCTTTCTTTGGTTCTTTCGGTAAAGTCACCACGTAGAATGAGAATAAAATAATAAATTAAATTAAATAAAATAACACAATAAAATTCTCACGACGTTTCGGCCACAACACAAGCGGCCTTCATCAGGTGAAGGGACGAGACTGTCTGGAGGACAGCGCTGGAGTGAACAAAGCCAAGCTCAGATCGCGACCTTTAAGCTGTGTGAGAAGAAACAAAGCGCCTTGACAATGCTAAATTCTATGATAATTCTTTTGTCAAGACGCTCTGTTTCTTCTCACACAGCTTAAAGGTCGCGGTCTGAGCTTGGCTTTGTTCGCTCCAGCGCTGTCCTCCAGACAGTCTCGTCCCTTCACCTGATGAAGGCCGCTTGTGTTGTGGCCAAAACGTCGTGAGAATTTTATTGTGTTATTTTATTTTATCAATTTTTTTATTTTATTCTCATTCTACGTGACTTTACCGAAAGAACCAAAGAAGACTTAGTTTTAGTTTGGTTTTCCCCTTCCCCCCCCATCAGTTTCAAGGACATATTGCATAGATTATCAGAGTATGTTTTTGTTTGCATTCTGAACACAAGCATTGTGGTTAATGCAGGCATGATTCCTTGTAAAAGGTTTCAGTTTGGTGTTTTAACATCTTAACACCTGTTTTGTTGCCAGAAAAAAAAAACTCCTTATATATCTTTTTTAAACCAACGGTTTGATTTTAAAGTGCACTAAAAAAAAATTCAGCCGTCACCAGCTGATGAGAATAATTTTTGGACGTTTGTAACTAAAAAAATAAAACCGTGGGGCGCTCCTTAAGTATATATTTTTTACGCATAATGAGTTGCTTTAGAATTTTGAGTTTGATATAAGTTTAATTTCCATTCTCCTTGGTTCTTTCGGTAAAGTCACGTAGGTATAAAATAAAATAAATCACGTTTTGATCGCAACACAAGCGGTCGTCCTCAGGTGCAAAAAATATAATCCAGCAGTGTAGCTGCTGAACCAGCGAGAGAGCTGTTACAACAAGAGGCTATATATGTGGTGATGGGCAAGCAAGTGGGGTCTGAGCTGGAAAGGAATTCCATCCACGGACGCAAGCACGTCAGTTGTGTTCATGTTTTCCGCCTGAGGACGACCGCTTGTGTTGCGATCGAAACGTCGTGATTTATTTTGATACCTACGTGACTTTACCGAAAGAACCAAAGAGCATGGATTCCTGCAGTCGCGAAAGCTTCAAATGAAGATTTATTACCAATTGTACAATTGACCTCAAAATTATTTTCAATCATTTTAATATATTTTTTCAATCATTTTTAGTAGAAGGGAAAATGTTGATATGATGTCATTTAACTTTGCAGTGAAGTGTAGAAGATTTACAAGTGTTTTGAGAAAAATTCTTCATTCCGTATTACTAGCTCTTTGTACTCGTATCTGTGTTGAACTGCTTTTTTAAAGAACATTTGAATGCAAAGTGATCAAAAGTATACCTAAACCCATTCTCTTTTTCTCAACTTCCTGTGGCAACTTCTATTCTTGGTCAGAGTATATTAGTCGAAGGGAAGATACGCACATAAATGACACGTACAAGTAATTACTATATATAGATTATAAAATCTATCTTTGCTTATCCGATAATATAAAAAGCGTAGTAGATATGTGTCAAATTATTTTGAAGGTATTTGTCAAGTCTTGATTTGAAGCTTTCATGACTGCAAGAATCCATACTATTTGGTTCTTTCGGGTAAAGGCACGTAGGTAGAAAAATAATAGATCACGACGTTTCGATCACAACAACAAGCGACCGTCTTCAGGTGAGAGAATCAGACTGCTGTGGACGAAGCATTATATTGACCCGAGAGGGGGGAGGGAGGAGGGGTTGCCACATCGGACAAGAGGGTGGGGCCTACGTAACTTTACCGAAATAACCAAAGAGCATTTATCAAGTATTTGTAATTGTAATTATTTTAGCTATTCTTTATGCATTTTTACATTTTCCTATCTAATCAAGTCGACATGTGCATTTCAATTGCCTCATCCACATCCCGAGGTCCATGGGCCCGAACGCCAACTTCGACATCCGCCTCCAGACATGCATGTGCAATCACAGAACCCTCCTGAATGACCGTAGTGTCCGACCCGGCATTAAGGACTTGGATAAACGGTGCTTGGTCCCGGGAGACCAGCGTCTGAGCCGCTATGAGTGACATCCCCCGACTAAGCTTATTTAAGGGACCCAAAACAATACCGTCCCCCACAGCACGCGCGTCGAGCGGTTTACGCAATCGAAGAGGCATCAACATTTGCGCACCGGGCGGAATCCGCACTGTTCGGCACGCAAGCGCTTGGACTGTGGCATTAGCAGAATACATGCGGGTCGGAGACGGGAGAAATGTCATACGCCGTTCCAACGGCAATTCCAAACAGCCCTGGTCGATACAAATCTTCAGAGGCATTTTGCCGAGAAAATCAGTCCCCAGCAGGCACGGAACAGCCAGGGCCGTAGAAACCAAAGCATGACCCGACAATGTGACATCGGCAATGCGCAACGCAACAGTCATCCGACCGATTATCCCCAACGATCTGCCGTTGGCGGTGAAACACAGAGCATCCACCGGCTCCAAAACTCGACACCGGGGGGCAAAATATTGTAAATGAGGTCAGAAATAATGGTTGAAGACATGCCGGTATCAACAAGCATGCAAATTTCAACCCCCTCAATGAAGCCAAGCACAGCCGACGACCCCGCGGTCGCCGCAACCACTTGATGTGCCAGCTCCGACCACTGATCCGGTCGGAGCGGCCGCGTGCCGCGAACACGCACCTACTTCCCCCGAAACCGCTCGTGACCCCGACGCAAATCGGACCCCCCCGATGGGTGAAGTGAACCCCGGGTCCGAGTGTGAGGTGCCTCGCAACTCGCCTTAGAGAGCAGGGAGTCATAGGAACATGGACGTCCCGGGGGCCGCCGTGGAGTAACTGTGGGGGCTACCGTCCCCCACCATCACCGAATTGTTGGGGCCGTTGTCCCCCGACTCCCCCGTTACATTCGTCCCACTACCCCCTGGCTGTTCTGTGGGGTCCGGGCTACCAGCCTCCACTTTCTTGCCCCCCTGTACCCCCGACTTTGTTGCTGACCGCGTTGGCATGTTTCAATCTCTACGCTTACGACGCGCTACGCTGTTCAGTGGCGGCGTGCTGCGGTGAGCGCGCTCGCGAAACAAGACTCTGTCCCGCACGTGAACAAACGGGTACGGCGCGCCGATGCGTGACTCCCGTACGTAAACAAATGGGTGCGCCGACGCGTGATTCCCGTACGTAAACAAATGGGTACAGTATGCTGACGCGTGACTCCCTCACACACACGCTCTACGCGACCAGGCAATAACAAACCCGTCGCCGCTACCTGCCCAGCCCCGTACACCAATCACACTCGAGGGAGTTGGGGTCGGGGGTGAGACGGCAAGGGCGTCTGCCGTGCGCGCGCCGCTGATTGGAGGGAGTCACTCCGCTCCGATTTAAAGGGCCGTTTAAACAGCCGCTCGTATACGCGCACACCAGGTGCTTAGCTCTCTGCTTCGCTATAAACAACCGCGCATGCACGCGACCGTAAGACACTCCCGTAAACAGTCCCACAGGTATGCAAACACTAAGCACTCCCGTAAACAGCCGCCCGGGCACGCGAACGCCAAGTACTCCCGTGAACAGTCGCACAGGTGCGCGAACGCTAAGCTCTCCCGTAATCAGCCGCGTAGGCATGCGCACGCTAAGCACTCCGCCTCTTTGTAAACAACCGCACGTGCACGCGAACGCAAGACACTCCACCCTCCTCTTCACACTCACAAAGACCACATGACACAGTTTATCCCCCTACTAGCTATTTTATTCACCGCGAGTAACCCGCTAAACTACGTGGGTTTGCGTGGGTCAGTAGATGCTAACCTATCCTTCGAGAATCCTAGATTCAATTTATCCTGCCTATCACTCCGCTTTCTACCCTCGATTAAATAGCCCAAACTCACCTCTCTCTCTTACCTACGCTTACTTCCACTCTGATGCGCTGGAAGTTGTAGAAGGGCGATGCTGTGGGTCGTCTCTGTAGAAGATTGTGCCTGGCTGCGCTGAAACTCGTCACACGGATGATCCGAACGGCCGGCTCCAATGCTCCGTGGACTTCGATGACTGGAAGAACTCTGCCTTTACTGTCTCAATCACCTGCCTTTTAGCCTACCTATCACAAAGGCATTCCGCGGTGCCTGCACTTGCGCACCCGTGCCCTTTGATATTCGGATCTATAATCCCACCTATAACAAAAGGCATTCAGTTGCTCCTGGGCTCGTGCCCCCCGGTCCAATCAGAGGCCGAGATATTCCTGTCCCTTTGACATTCGGATCCCTAATCCTACCTATAACAAAAGGCATCCCGCTGTTCCCGTACCCCGTGCCCCTCGGTCCAATCAGAGGCCTGGCTATTCCTGTCCCTTTGTTATTTGGATCCCTAATCCTACCTATAACAAAGGCGTCCCGCTGTTCCGCACCTTGGCCTTCCGTACAATCAGAGGCCGGGATTCTCCCGCCCTTTTGATGGTCGGATCCTCCTCTGAAGGCTTCACCGCAGTGATCTCTCCGACGTCCGCTCTCTGTTTCCTCGCTATCAGCCTACTGACCCGTGCTGTGTGTGTGATCTCATCCGCGGTGGCTTTACCGCCCCTGCCGTAACCATGCCATTATAATATCAGGTCACGGCGCCGCGGTGCTGGTCAGCCTCGGGGGTAGGTCGCCCAATTCCCCGGTCGCCGGAAACCATGAAGCTTGATCCCATTAGGGGCTTCTGGACGAAAACCCGTCGGCCAGGTGACCCACCCCGCGGGCCCTATGTGGGGCATGTGTGTGTGGGGTGTGCGTGTATTCATGCGGAGGGGGGGGGGGGCGCAGCGTCGTTGTCGTCACTCCCCGGTGGCGGCGTCACGGCGGTGGGTACGGCCCCGACGGAGCGGCTCCGCTGCGGCGGCACCACAAGCGGACGTCTGAGAGACCACCGGCCTCGGGAGAGTGGCGGGAAATCCGAGGCACTGGTGGCGGCGTCACGGCGGTGGGTACGGCCCCGACGGAGCGGCTCCGCTGCGGCGGCACCACAGAACCCGGCAGCTCGATTGGACGTGCCCCAGTAGGCCACAGTTGTAGCACAGCGTCTTAATTTCTCGCCCCACTGCTGGACTGTGACGAAGCAGACCTCGCCCGCCACCGTCCCGCCGCCGATCGCTGTCACCCCGACGATTGCCGCTCCGCTGATGCAGCGAGCAAGCGGGAGCAGGCTCCTCGTCCGCGTGGGCCCTGGGCTCCGCGGAAGATGCAGAGTACGCCACCAACACGCTGTCACGTTGCAGGGTCTGCTGCGCCTGTATGCACCTGGTGATCTTGAGCGAAGGCACCTCTCCGTCCTCGGCGGGGAGCACAGTATGGAGGTCTTTGGCGAATCCCAACATCTTCTCGAGGATTTACATTATGAGACCTACATTAGGACCAAGGCGGTCCATTTTCGGGGGGTGTGTGGGGGATGTGTAGGGGGTGGAGGATGTGTGGGGAGGATGTGTGTGGGTGGAGATGTGTGGAGGGGGGGGATGTGTGGAGGGGGGGATGTGTGGAGGGGGGGATGTGTGTGGGTGGGGATGTGTGGAGGGGGGGGGATGTGTGGGAGGGGGGGATGTGTGGAGGGGGGGGGATGTGTGAAGGGGGGGGATGTGTGGGAGGGGGGGATGTGTGGAGGGGGGGGGGTGTGTGAAGGGGGGGGGATGTGTGGGAGGGGGGGATGTGTGGAGGGGGGGGATGTGTGGAGGGGGGTGTGGAGGGTGGGATGTGTGGAGGGGGGGGATGTGTGGAGGGGGGGTGTGGAGGGGGGGATATGTGGAGGGGGGGGATGGGTGGAGGGGGGGATGTGGAGGGGAGGGGATGTGTGGAAGGGGAGGGGGATGTGTGGAGGGGGGGGTGTAGAGGGGATGTGTGTGTGGGGGGGGAGATGTGTGGAGGGGGGGGGGAGATGTGTGGAGGGGGGGATGTGTGAAGGGGGGGATGTGTGGAGGGGGGGATGTGTGGAGGGGGGATGTGTGGAGGGGGGGGATGTGTGGAGGGGGGGTGTGGAGGGGGGGATGTGTGGAGGGGGGGGGGTGTGGGGGGTGGGGGGATGTCTGGAGGGGGGGGGTGTGGAGGGGGGGGATGTGTGGGGGGTGGGGGATGTGTGGAAGGGGAGGGAATGTGTGGAGGGGTGTGGAGGGGAGGGGATGTGTGGAGGGGGGGGTGTGGAGGTGGGGGAGATGCGTGGAGGGGGTGGGTGATTTGTGGGGGTGGGGGAGATGTGTGGAGGGGGTGGGGGATGTGTGGGGGTGGGGCACGCGGGAACGCGCGCGCTCCGCGTGACGTCACTACCGGGATATCCGAAAGCGCGCCGCTTCACCCGCCGCCATTTCTGCTGCCCCCCTCTGCTGTGTTCTCTTCCAGCCAGGTAGGCTGCCGCCATCCGTCGTCATCCTTGCCGCGGGGACCCTTGGTACGTGACCGCCGATTGCTGGCGATGGGTTCAGAATCCCTTGGACGCGATGCTGCGACAATTCCTCGGGGGTTTGACCCGATTCGCGTGCGAGGCGCGGGCTGAGGGGGGCCCACGGGCGCTCTTCACTGGGCCCGGTTGGAATGGCGCCCTTTTTCCCCCCCATCATCGCGACCACCGTCACAGTTGTCTTTTCCGCCCTCTGTACCGTTACCATTACAAACCCCAATTGGCGCACTAACATTAACGGGAGTCGTGCCGAGCTCGCAAACCTGCTGTTAGAATCTGCGAGGCGGCTCTTAATAGACGCCGCAGTTTGTTGAGCGAGACTAGGCCGCCATTCAAACTCGGGCCCTCTCGCCTTACCTGGTCGTTCAGCCTGCCCGCGGGGCCCCCTGGTCCCGCACACCCTCGCGGCCTGGAGCTTGTGGCGGCTTTGTGGTTGTCGCGGGGATTTGGAATGGGATTTGTGTGGCGTTTGGCCGAGGCCCCGGATACTGAGCGCTCAGACGTGTCGATGGTAAAGGCGGGAAGTGCATTCACTGCCTGTGGTGAATGCAGTTGAGTAACATAATTTCGGCGGTTAAAAGTAAAGTGTGACCTATGCACGCGAATGGCTATTTGTAGATACATAACTTGTCCGACACTAGTGTAATTGAGGGAAAAACTAAAGTTGAGCCCATGTGCTCCATTGTAGCATGGGCGGTAATGTCAATGCGTTAAACCGTACGGTAGGATGGCACATGTCAATATAACGTTATAATAACGCGATTGACTTAACCAAAGTGTTAATTTCGTACAGGCCTATGTGCTGTAGCTACAATATGTTTTGGTTTAATAGTTCCTGCTGTTTAACGGTATTCAACGTCCTATATCTGTGACACGTGCAGGTGATATTAAGTATGGCTGCACACGAGGAACCCCAAGTACAGTTCAAGGCAAGTGGTTACACAGCGCCTTAATTTCTCACATTTCCTACATTGGGGTCACTTTCATCAGTGTGAGGGCCGCTACACATTTGAAACCAGTGGTGTGTGTGACGGCACGATGGGGATGTTTTCACATTTGTTTATCGGGGTCCGCCAGTGGCTCCGCGGACCTTGCAATAAAGAACACTGGGGTATGATGTTTGGTATCTCCACGTGGAATGAGGGGGGAGTAGTTGGGGAGCAGTGACGCGGCCGAAGTGCTTCGAGTGACGAAACCGTGTGGGCGAATGTGACCCGGTGTGCCGTCGCCACAAGCCGAAGGAGGGGAGGAGGGCCCTCGCCTGACTCGATCATACTTCCCCTGTGGCAGCACCGTAGTCCCGGATGGGTTTTCGATAGCCCACGACGTGTAAGCTGCTCCGATGGGCTGTTGAGTATAACCCTGAGTGCTCTTGCCATCCCACGTGGCAAAAAAAAACTGCCATTGGGCAAACCTTTCAATTCAGGATATTTTTTTTAGGAAAAAAGTGAGACTTGTGCTTGAGTGGTTGTATGTTTTTTTGTGTATCATTATATGGGTGGTTTTGCCAACAGTTGGTGCTGGTAGGAGATGGAGGCACCGGCAAGACCACATTTGTGAAACGCCACCTCACGGGAGAGTTTGAGAAGAAGTATGTTGGTAAGTACACTTCTCTGCTCGACGTGTACTGAAAGCATTGATTCGCCTAACGATTCTAATGTTCGTGATGCACCGAGTTGCCTCTCGAAAAAGGGCTGCTTTGCTCAAAGAATGGGCTTTACTTGAGAAATGACGTTTTAATTATTGTGTAAAAATATGAAAACTTATGAAATTTATGTTGAGTAAGCTGATAATTACAAATGAAAACTAAGTATTACAAATATCGTTAAAATTACTAGATTATGAAATCAAACCAACCCCATTTTCTGACAATTGGTCAAATTGATGGCGGTCGAAGGAGGTAGGGGTTAATCTTGATTTGAAGCTTTCGTGACTGCAGGAATCCATACTCTTTGGTTCTTTCGGTAAAGTCACGTAGGTAGAAAAATAATAGATTACGACGTTTCGATTGTAACACAAGCAATCGTCATCAGGTGGGACAACCACAACAAGGAAAACCTACTTCAGCAGTTTTGTCTTGCTGTGGTTGTCCCACCTGATGACGATTGCTTAGGTTGCGATAGAAACATCGTGATCTATTATTTTTCTACCTACGTGACTTTACCGAAAGAACCAAAGAGTATGGGGTTAGTTTTCTACTGAAGGCATTTGCCTGTTAGCTGAGTGCATCTGCAGTCGTGTTCAACCCGTAGTCCATGGGCTAGAGCCAATATTGTTACCATCTAAGGCGGGTCGGCAACCTGCGGCTCCAGAGCCGCATGATGCTCGTTACTAACTGCTTCGTGACGGTATGTGTAACTCATTCAAAGTGTTTTATCACAATTCACTTTTCTTGGCCACATCAGAAAATTGAAACTACAAAAGATGTTCTCAACTAAGGTGGTACTCACAAAAGCAATGTCACTATTGGGAGAAAAAGGGTGATCAGTGCTGACTTCGGGTTCTCTCCACAGCTACACTGGGCGTGGAGGTGCATCCCCTGGTGTTTCATACCAACCGTGGCGCTATCAAATTCAACGTGTGGGACACAGCCGGCCAAGAGAAGTTTGGTGGCCTGCGTGACGGTTACTACATCCAGGGTGTGTTGTCTTTTTGTTTCCAATATTAACTTCATCTTCTGCAAATAGATTGAAAAGCGTTGTATAAATGTGCAGGCCCATTGAGAGTTGGGTCAAACTAAATACAACATGAAGACTGCAAGTAAAGTTTGAAGCTGTGTTATTATAAAAAGGAAAAAAGCACTTGGCTGAACTCAATGAAAAATCTCGGTGGAGCTTGAAAATCCAAAAATATGCTTTCATTTTAAACACGTCTAATAAATGTTATTAAGTTGGAAAATTCAACCATTTTGGTTTAAGCTTGAAGACCCTTGCACATTTTAACGAAGTGTGTGCTCCCCTAGGTCAGTGCGCCATCATCATGTTCGACGTGACGTCACGTGTGACGTACAAGAACGTGCCGAACTGGCACCGTGACTTGGTGCGGGTTTGTGAGAATATCCCCATCGTCCTGTGCGGCAACAAGGTGGACATCAAGGACCGTAAAGTAAAGGCCAAGGCCATTGTCTTCCACCGCAAGAAAAACCTACAGGTTTGTACATTGCTGAACATGTGTAATGGCCAGCTCCTGGAATGTTTATCTAATCTTTCCAAAGTTGAAAGTGAATATATCGGTTGGCTGTGACATAGTATTATGGTAACGCTCTTAAAGATGACTCAATATAAAAAAAATTTGGTACAACAGTGATGACAGTGACATTAGATGGCGTCATTACATGACATTTCATACTGCTAAAAAAAACCACGTGACTTGCTTTGTTTAAACTAACATGTTCATGGAATGTTGCAGGCCATGCTTGACGATCTCTTAATTTCCATTCAGTATTATGACATCTCGGCCAAGAGCAACTACAACTTTGAGAAGCCGTTCCTGTGGCTGGCACGCAAGCTTATCGGAGACCCCAACCTGGAGTTTGTGGCCATGCCTGCGCTGGCCCCACCGGAGGTGCAGATGGACCCCCAGCTGGTGGCACAGTACGAGGAAGACCTCAAGGTAAGGAGGGGGTGGTGGGGTGAGCGTCTACCTGATCGTTTTTACATTGGACGCAGTCTGGGCTAATGCAATGATTTGGGATGGCTGCGCAGTTCTCACGGGTGTGGTTTCTCGTGCAGGTTGCCCAGGCGACCGCTTTGCCCGACGAAGAAGATGACCTGTGACCTCCGTGTGCATCACCACCGGCAAGCTCGTCTCGCGCGTGCGGTCTAGTTCTATAGGCGGCAGCATCCCGGCCTCTCCTCCACTGCAGCTGGTTCATGCCCACCACACGACACGGCGTCTATCCCATGAGCGTTGAAACTCCCCTTCCTTACAAAAGCAACGAACTATAGTTTCAGCTTTCAGAATGCATGAAACATGCTCCCCGCCAACAGGCGTGGTATTTGCTTAATAATTTTAACATATTTGCAAGGTTCGGGTATTTAAAATCTGTTGGAAACATGACTAGCAACAGCCCTGAGTAAACGCGGAAGCTGTAGTACTTGTAGAGCATTGCGAATTATCGATTATCCACTGTAACAATTTGCTCAATGTGAGATTATTTTATGTTGTAGACGGATTCTGGATAAGTGTTGTATGCGTCATGTGGTTCATTTCTCAAGTTATTAAACTCTTACCTTTAACAGTCCAACATTTTTTGTTTGTCTAGGCAAGGTGCAAAAATGCCTTAAATGTATGGGGGGGAAAGTTCAATGTTTAAATTCCAAACGAAGAGGTAATTTTCTGCCCTGGGCTATATATCCTGAGTGGATTGTGGCAATAATATTAAACTTGCTTCCTGAAAGACTTGTTTAAATAGTAGACTGAAAAAGTTAATACATTTAGTTGCCACAAAGTGCCATTTACACGGTTTGTGTAAAGCTCTTGGAATTGCACCTCGGTTAATCCGGGTGACTGTTTTAAAGCAAGCCTGTGTTATCTGTTGGACTGAGCAGCATATATGGCCCAAATTTGGTAAAACTGGTCATTGGAACATGCACCTCATAGCCAGTTTGTTTTTGTTATATTTGTTTGGGAGTGTTTTGTATCAACTTGGTTTGCTCTGCGAATAAAAATGCTGTGGAATAAATTAACCTTTTGACAGATGAGTATGGCAAGTGCACGCAGATAAACTGACTGCATGCGTTCCACAGGTACATACCTGTGCTTGCATGAGAACTGTGCCATGTCAGCTTCCACAATAGAATTTGCAGAGCTGTCTTTGTAACTTACACATTTGTTTTGTGCAATGCGAATACAAGCAGAAACTAAACCGAAACGACATTCTTATTGTTTTCTTTAATTAAAGGGTTCAGATCCATCGTGGTATGCACACATTAAATAATCTCATTCTAATCAGTCCAGTGCATTTACAAGTGAATGCTGGTCCCTTTTTTATACTAATTACAACCGATTTAAAGCTTTTGTGACTGCAGGGATTCATATTCTTGGTTCTTTTGGTAAAGTCACGTAAGAAGGGAAACAATAAAATGATTGCTTGTGTTGCAGTTGAAACGTCTTGAATTGTATTGTTTTATATTTTTATTTTATTGTTTCCCTTCTACGTGACTTTACCGAAAGAACCAAGGATATAATTACAACTGGCTAACATTTTCCCTACAAAGCCAGTAATGCAAAGGATATGAAATGTTTCAATATTATTTTACTTCCAGTCAAATGGGCATTGGAACCAATTCCCAACTTAAGAGGCCTTAACTGCAAGGACTGGGTGAGCTCCCATTTTCTCAACACTCCACTGCTGGGTCCAACACCAGGTGGAGAGGTCTCTTCAGAGATGGAAATTAGGCCCATATTTACCTGCAATACTATATATAGTCTACAGTTTGTGTAACTTTCATATACAGTACACAGCAATATACATGAGATTTGGGCCTTTCAGCATGACACCAAGCTGCATTAGTGTCCAAAACATTAAATATTTGTTCTTTTGTAAATAAACAATTCTATTAATTTCAAATAAAATTTCATCTCCCATCAGATTAAATAAACAATAGTGCCAACAGTTACATTGAAGACAGTATTTGACAAGTGCCAATGTAACTAGAACCATGGCAAATGAGACATAAGTCTGGCCTTCTAAAAATTGTACACCACTGAAAACAGAAACCAATGCTAGTCCTCCACACTGGTGAGAAATTACACGTGCTATGAAGAATGCTCAAATCTGGTAATCACAAGTCAAAAACACTTGCACTGGAAAATTAGAGGTCTCATCCCACCACGTGCAAGCTTGGACAACCCTCGCTGGAACACGAGCAATAGGCTGAATGCAAGGTCGTTAACTGGCACACAGACAGGGTGGGTATCTACATCATCCTGGGTGGATTTTGCTATCCTTAGATGTTGCAAGCATATTCTGAATGATCACTTTAGTTTGTAAACAGAAACGATAACCTATGTTTATGGCAAAAGCTTATGCAACACATTTCAAATCTAAATGTTGGGTATAACTTGGTTTTATTAAAAAATGAAAAGTAAAAAAAAACCCCTTGGCTACACACATTTAATAACGTTACCGTCTAGGATCAGTAGGATGACCTAAAGTCACATGTGCAAACCTCAAGATGTAAAAGACCTTTACAATAAAAATCACTGAATAAAAAAAAAACTTGCACAAAACTATTCGCCCTTCAGTGTTTCAGAGCAGCAAGTCGGAACCACGTCCACACGAAAGCCAAAGCTCTTCATGACTGCTAATACTGTCAGTCCCTTGCTCAACTAATTTGATCAGAGCAAATATTTTGTCTCGAAAGCCAAGGCCAAACCTCCGTCTCTCCAAAAGCATAATCCTTATTCCTTTTGTGTTCACCTCCAATTTCGGCAGCTACTCATTGTGTTTTTCACTTGTTTAAAATGTGACAACTGGACTCGGGTTCCATGAAGCGCAATCAGAGGTAGGTCTCCTCCATCGCACAGGAAATACGTCCTGTGCTCTGCACCACTGAGGTGGGGTCTGGCTCGGGGATGTTGGGGTCCGGATGAACGGGTTTCAGCGAGGTTGCTAGAGAGATGTCCCGTGAGGAGCCAGGCCTGGCACCTGGCGAAGTTGGCATTGCTGCTGCTGCTGCTGCGCGGAACTTGGCAGATGCCGGGCTGAGGGGTGGTTTTTTATCGTCCTTGATGGGCGAGAGTGTGATTTGCGGAATGCGGATGCCCCCGCTGTGTAACTTCACTTTGTCTTTGCTTGTTGACGGAGACGCCACTCTGGGTTCCGGGGTGCCTGGGATTTTGTCTTGTACAACTGGCGAGGATGACCGTTGTTGCTGCTCTTGCTGCACGTTTGATGGGCTGCTCGTTTCGGGCACTGTAACCTTGATTTTGGGGATGTCGATGTGATCAGCCGAAGGTTTGTCTTTGGATTTTTCCTCCTTTTCCTTACCTTTCTGTTTCGTGCCCTCCACTTCCTTGCCTTTGGGGGTTTTCTTTGCCATTTCCTTCTCTCTCACTTGCTCTTGTTCCAGCTCCTTCGCTCTCTGCCTGTCCAGCTCCTTTTGCCTGGCCGTCTGCTTTTCTAGCTCCTTTGCCCTCTGCCTCTCCTGCTCTCTCCACCGGGCTCGCTCTTTCTCTTCCTCCTTTTCCATCCGCTTCCTCTCCTTCTCGTTCTCCTTGTCTCTGTGCCGCAGGATGCGCTGGAGCTCTTTCTCCCGGAACATGGATACTGACAAAACCACAAAACAAGCATCAACTCCACTTCGTAGTTCACCAGACATGCCAATGCCTCCACACGTCACACTCTACTCACTCCACAGGACCCAATACACAGGCACCATGGGGTGCTCACCGCACATGGAATTTGCTATTCAATATTAAGGCATACTCGCTGCCCACTGCATGGTGGTAGTGAGTACGGGCAGTCCTCGGCTTACGAACCTAATTCGTTCCTGAGAGCCGTTCGTAAGTCGAACGGTTCGTAGGTTGGAACAATGCATTGTAATTAAATGCTCATAAGTCAGCGTTATGAAATGTGCTATAGTCCAACAAAGAGAAGCATTGTTAAACTCGTAATTAAATATTGTACATTTGCATGCAACACTAAAAAAAACTATAGTACGTAACATATCTGAAAAAATATATATTTTCACTGACCTTGAGTCCTGATGCTGGCTTGCTTGTCGTAAGGGGGGCAATGAGTCACCACAATTGCACACACAGGGCACGCGCGCACCCACAAGCACACAAGACAAAGATCCCCCGTTTCGCCTGAACAGACTTGGGGCAAGTGCTGTTAGCGAGTAGCACCTATGAAGGCCAGCACGGCACGTGAGGGGGTGGGTGGCCAGCACCACGCCCGGCCGCCTTTGTCTCCCCAGTGGGGATATTTACACATCGGACCAGGTACTCATTTGAGGCTGAGTCGACCTAGGGGAGACCCACGACCGGTTCAGAGAATCGTCACTGGTGTTGGCCGTGAGCAGGATTTTAACTCGGTTTCGCCGGGTTCGTAGCGCAGCACGCTAACCGCTGCACTACTGCTCCCCACACCCCAACGACTGAACCACCGTATGGCCTTAACAGGTGTTCGGGGCAAGTGCTACTGGGAGTAGCAATTATCAAGGCCGGCACGGCACACGAGGGGGTAAATGGCCAGCGCACACACTGAACCAGGTACTCATTTGAGGCTGAGTCGACCTAGGGGAGCCCCAGGTCCTATTCAGATAATTACACTTTGGTTGCCAGGTTGGTAGCACAACAAGCTAACCATTGCATTATCGCTCCCTCCCCACACTCGCTCACACAAAGACCCCCCCCCCCCCATATAGCCTTAGACTGTAGGAGCAAGTGCTGTTAGGGAGTAGTAATTATGAAGCCCGGAACGGTACACGAGTGGGTGGCCAGCACCACGCCCGACCGCCTTTGTCTCCCTCGTGATGTTTGCACATCGCACTGGGTACTCATTTGAGGCTGAATCGACCTAGGTAGGCTCAGGACTAGTTCAGATAATCGTTACTGGTGTTAGCCGTTAGCAAGACGCAACATTTTGACACACATGCGTGCATACACATGCACACGAACATTCCCAGCGCGATGCCGACTCATTACATATTGTGAAGGATTGCTCCTCTGAAGAAAATAGTTCTATAGTTCAGTTTGCAAGTGTAACTTCGCATATTAAGTTAGCGTCCGGGGGGTGTTTGAAAGTCAGGCGTTTGTATGTCGAGGACTTCCTGTACATGACAATCTCACTGCACAGGACTCAACTCCACAAGGCACTCACACTAACCTTGCATCATGAAATGTTGACATTGCAAGACAATGAAATCACAGTAAATAGGGCAGTAAACATTTGTAAATGGTTATGGTTAGCATATGGATTTATAAAGTAAATAATTTATATCCCTTGCCATTCCAATGCTGGAAGAAGGCCTCTCTAAGCCGTGTTGGCCATGGAAGTTGTCTGACCAGATTTCACCACCGCTTCATCTCAAAGGGCATGATTGTTAATCCAATTAATTCACAATTCAGGTAATTGAGAAAGCCAATCCAATCAAGTTGTCACGTGGGCGAATACGCAGATAGATTTGGTTTATTATCAAGATCAGAATGTTAAAAGGTCAGGCTAAATCGTAACAACTTTACAGGTGGCGCGGGCGGGTAGGGGCGCCAACTCACTCTTGCCACGCCTCTGGCTCATGGTGCTGAGGGTGCTGAGCGTGCTGAGCGTGCTGGTGATGCTCGGCGTCGGCGAGGGAGGCGGCGAGTAGCCCGTCGTCTCCTTGTGGTGGGCGCGCCGCGCCAAGCGCAGCGCCTCGCGCTGGAACTCGAGCTCCTGGCGGATGGCGCGAGCCCCGTGCAGGCGGTGCGTCGACGAGTGGCTCGGTTCTCCGCGCGACTCGATCCAGCGCTGCAGCTGCACCGCGTGCTCCTTCTCGATGTCCATCTCCGAGATGTCCAGCTCCAGGATCTTTAAAAAAAAAAAGTGTTTATATTTTCAACGAGCACAGAAAAGCAAGGGAACCAGGGTGCATCGCCGTTCAGACGACCACACAAATTTGTGTAATAGGGGGGCCCACAACCCCCCCTAGTTGTGATCTATGAAACAGAATAGCTAGAAAAATAAATGGCGAGATAGAAAAGTGAAAGCGTGATGGGCGGAAAAGTGGTTCAAAATCAGGAACAAGATGACAAAAGGAGACCACATCCTCCTATATAAGCCATGTGCGATCTCTGCAAAAGCCCCAAGATGTTCAAGAGTGGACATTTTGGGCATTAGATTCAGCAAGTGCTCAAAAGTGAGTAATTCGTGAGTTTTACTTTGCCTCAATCGTAAGAGACTATACGTCAGTAATTTTTACCTTTAATCATAGGGATCACCATTCGCCACCCTAAATGATTTGCCCCAAATTTAGAAGACATTATCCAGAGCAGAATAAGTGTAGGTAGCGACCTCCTGTAGTTGTCTATAATCATTATTAGCCATGATCAATTACAGTAACCGCTCAATGTAAAGCCATCGCCACCTTTCACAGTATTGTAAAATATGACTAATAGTGTCACTGTGGTAGAACTCCCGAATATCATCATGCATCACTAGATGACACCTCAGCCATTCTGATTCTTCTGATCTTTTCAGTCCGATCAAAGCCTTGAGTAAAAAAATATGTACAAAAACACAAGCGAAACCTCTCACTGCCCACACGTGTGTGTTTCCCTGGGTTGCGCAACCCCATGGTTGTTTCCCCTTCGTCAGTGTTTGGATGATGGCATCCAAAATGGCAGCTGCCACTGCTGCAGTTCCTGCTGCCCACTAGGCCAACGATCTCTGCTAAGAGCGGAGATGTTTGGGGAGAAGGCAGGGGAGAGGGGAGATGCCTGCGGAGAGCGGAGATGCCTGGGGAGAGCGGAGATGTCTGAGGAGAGGGGAGATGTCTGGGGAAAGCAGAGATGCCTGGGGAAAGGAAATTTCTGGGGAGAGCGGAGATGTCTGGGGAGAGCGGAAATGTCTGGGGAGAGGGGAGCTGACCCGATGGCCCAGTGGGCAGAGGGCCTACGTACCGCTCGCACGAGGTACTCCTCGTGCAGCTGCTCATGAGGGATGTTCTTCAACTGCTCCATGGTCTCGTAGAGGCCCGGGCACATGCGCACCCTCTCCGAGTTGCCTAGCGCGTGACGCAGCAGTACCAGCCCCACGCGGAACATCGTCTTGACGCCTGCCCACGCATGCACGCGCA
The DNA here is from genome assembly GCF_048934315.1 of Petromyzon marinus. Lineage (NCBI taxonomy): Eukaryota > Metazoa > Chordata > Hyperoartia > Petromyzontiformes > Petromyzontidae > Petromyzon > Petromyzon marinus. The sequence goes on along the minus strand of NC_133704.1, from coordinate 4,111,449 downwards.
CACACGTGCACACACAGTTATTTAGAAATGGCTGATGCCAAGGTGAGAGTCCACACAGGAAAAGTGTGGCTTCTGAAGGAAAATCTGGCTTGCCGTGCAAATACAAGCTAACATTTCCATGATAAATATTCACAGTGGAAAACAAAACCACCAAACAATAAACGAGAAGGGAGCAAATTATTCACCGGCTCCAATATTTCATGGACTTTCACCAATAATTTGGAGTTTTATTCAAGTAATTTTTTTTGTAATTATTTATGAATTAAGGTTTTACCGTAATGTCGACCAATGCATTATACACGTCTGACAAACTCGAAAACAATGTTTGTACTCGGGCAAACGTCAATCAGTACTGAGCATCACCAAGTGGGAATGCAATCACAGGGGTAATCGAGATTAAGAGTGAGTCGGAGGTAGACAGGGAAGGGGATTATAGGGTGTAATTACATTTACAACTCTATGGTCTAAAGTGTGGTAAACTTTCGAATCAGAAATCGTCAATTCTTACACGAACAATTTTAAGCTCATACTCCGATTGTAACACTCCAGGTCAACACATCGGTGAATCGCTATGTCCCCACAATTACACGTGCGTGAACCATGAGCGGCCGCGAAGCTCGTCCGCTGCCCTGCACCACCGCACATCAACACCACGCCGTCCCCAGGTGTGTGCGGGTCAAACGACCGGCGCCACCACTCGCCCACCCCACCCACCTTCGCAGAAGAACATGTCCCAGACGCGCAGCACCGAGTCCCAGGGCAGCGTGCGCGAGAAGACGCACATGAACCACTCCGTCATGTAGAGCACGGGGTCCACGCTGTGCCATTTCAGGTGGCGGTAGCCAATGAGCGACACCTTCCGCAGCAGCGCGAAGAGGATCTCGCCGTCCAGCTGCAGCGACTCCTGCATATGGGGGGCGATGACGACGCATGCACATGCGATCAGTGGGTGTGTGCGCGCGCGTGCAGGCATAGTGTGCCAGTGCATATACGTGGAGTGGCCATCTGAGACTTGGTTTGGAGACGATGTGCCAGAGTGTGGGGGTGTGCGAGAACGTAGGCGTGGGACAGCTTGTAAAATGTGTAGCTAGCGTGCAAGTGCGTAGACGGTGTGCAAGACGGCAGATGTGGAGCGGGCGAGCGAGTGCACGAGGTGCGTCACCAGTGCATGCGCTTAAAGCATGGACGCGGGTCTAGCCAGCAAGCGAGCGGGTAGGTGTGGAGTGGGCGAGCGAGATAGATGGTGTGTAATGGGTCAGCGAGCATGTGAAAGCATGCGAGTATGTAGTTATGCCAATACTGGGCGTGGCGCGTGCAGGATAGCGACTGTGTTACCGGATCACCAGCAGAGGTCCTCAACTCACCAGCCCCGCACTGTAGTAACCCGGAAGGTATTTCTCGCAGATCTGCACAAAGCACCAGAACGCTTCCTGCAAAGGCAGCAAACGCAGTCCCCACACATGGAGCCTCACTCAGTTCAGCAGCAGCAGCAGTTACAAAGTCAACGACAGAGGTGGAAAACCTGAGGGAGAGTGGGGCCGGGTGCGGCGCCCAACCTCGGCCGGCATGTGCATGAGCAGCACGGCGGCGACCGGGGCCTGGCCCTGGCAGTAGCCCTCCTCTGGGCGGTAGACGGTGTAGGCCTTGAGTACGCGGAACAGGTCCTGTTGCCTAGGTGACGGCACAGCACACGCAGAGCAAACGGTAAACCACAGACGTGCGATGCCTGACAAGCCTCACACCTGTACCACCAATTCACTAACACAAACAATAACACGAGCAAGAAAATGGTCCAGCTGCAGTGCTGCACGTCGCGTGCCACGCATAACTAGGTGTAACATTTTATTGGAACGGGTTTTACGTGCCGTCACGAAAATACTTGAAGACGGTTAGCAACGTCAATCATTTGCAATCATCTGCTTTGAACCATAAACAAATATTTCGCCCGCAAGTGTGTTATCGGGTTGTACCGTGTGTTGTACGGCATGACATCCGTATCGCCGCCCCACGTGCTGGGAGCTTATGCAGTTAGACAGCCCAACCATTAACAACTGCGTGGTAGCAAGTCTTTTGACTCGAGACACAAATAGCCACATCCGCGGCTCATAACCTTGATTGCATCACCCAATAAAACATTTGTATTATGCCAGTGGGCACAAAGACTGAAGATGTGTAAGGGCTGACTGGGCTTAAATAAATCCTCTCACACCACACCAGAGAGGCCACGCTGAGTGAGTGTCAGATATGCCAACATTAATTGCACGGTTATCTACAAAATGACACCTTGCCATATTTACACTATGTTACCCTATTTGTATTTTTTGTATTTTTAGATTGTATCTTATAGCTACTTTATATTCAATATTTATTCAAAATTTTACATACTTTAGCCCCTTAGTGTTAGTTAGACTTTGTACCTTTAGTATCGTTAGCCTTGTATACCACTTATTTAAGATTCCTATATGTTGAATGTATGCACCTTCCTGCCAAAGTAAATTCCTTGTCTGTGCGAACTTTCATGGCGAAAAAACCCTTTCTGATTCTATGTGCAACTTGCATTTATAAGCAGGTATAAAACCTCACCATTCACGATTTGATGATGTAATTAATTTATTCAAGAATCTATTATTTTTTACTCTAAGTAATATTTTAACATGTCCACGAGCGAGACAATCGGTTTCTTATTGACGAGTCGACGCATCGTTACGCGTCCGTTCCCCAAGTCAGGCAAACGCGACATCCGCACACGGCAAAACCCAGCGCAGAAAATCCGGCGAGCGGAGCACGTGATGCTGGAGCTCGGGACCCACCCCTGGCCTCCCTTGGCACGGAAGAGCTCGTGGAAGGGGAACTGCCGGTGCAGGTCCTTCTGGATGACCTCCAGCCACTTGGGGTCCCCAGGTAGCTTATCCAATTCCTGTGGAGACGAGCCACATACACGGGCACTTGTTAACGTCGGCTTGGCTCAAAAGGTACATTGATGATTAGACATGGCCATTGAAGAGCAAAGATTCGATTTTCGATAATCTCCAATGTCAAAGGTAGCTCTGTGATATCTGCTTCGATGAGCTCTTCTTCTCTCACACAACAAGTCACACTGGTCTGCGAGAGATGCAAATGGTTACTTCATATCATTACATGATGCCAACAGCACAATTTCCATGAACTGGGGCAAGATTAGCCTTATGAAGGTGGTCCACCCCAGTCACTGTCTTAGGGGTCAAAGTGATGAGCTGGCACCACCGAGGTCATAGGTTCAACTTCTGGGTTTCGGCCACCTGTGATGAAACTGAGTTGTGAGAAGATCATCTCAGTCCGGTCACCAATGCCTATACAACAAAAACCAAACCATTCAATTGCGTCTTTCTCTTACTTTGGCAAAATGTTTGCACTGACAGTTAAACATTTCAATTTGATTGAAATGCAAAGAAGACTATTTGCAGAGCATATAAAGTGTGTGCCCATAGCATGCACAAATGGACTAAATGAAGTAACCTCTGAAGTCGTTCTGTGATGTCGTCCAATGGAGCTGTTCCAGGTGATGCACCGCTAGCTACAGAGTTCCAAAAGGAAATTCCATCGTCTCATAACATGACACCGATGACACTACTGGAATATAAATTGGGAGAAGTAAAATCAAAAAGGCAGCCTCACAGCCACAGCACACTCACAAACAATGCGGCCATCCCTTGGCCGCGGGAGGCGGTGGTTGCTATGGTCGAGTGCGTCGTTTTGTGACCCGTGGAATTGGCTACTCGGGTTTCGACAGCATGGCATGGGAAGGCTGATCAGAGTTGTGTTACGCGTGCCAGGTTGCGTGTGTGAATTCCAGTGGCGACGGACGCGAATCCCAGGTCATCGTGTGGTGACAGGCTCGAGTGGTAGTGTATTTGCCGCTTCTTACAGAGCTTCACGGTTCAAGCTCAGCCAACCGCCCTGGTAAATACGTATTTGTAAAATGACGTAACAACACGCCTACTACTGGTAAACTGGGGTGGCAGGGTGGTGCGATGGTAGAAATAATGCCTCGGAGCAACAAGCGCCTGGGCTCAATTCCCACCTTAAGTGCCTAAGTGTAGTTTGTTACGCTCTCCAACTGTTCTGCATGGATTTCCTTTGGTGTAGCCAGTTTCCTCCCATAGATAAAATAACACACACACAATTTAACTTGTGTTGGAGAAACATCCCAACGCTGAAAAATTGCCTGCAAAATACTCAAACGTGATCACACAGAGCAGCAACATCGCTCCCTACTGCAATAATTAAACAAGCGTGGTTATTAAATTAAATAGACTATTACTCGTCTGCGAAACATTTCGCCTTCGTGAACAAGTATTGTGCCACCAGAAGTTTGGCGCAAATATCAAATGCGCAGGGGCGCGATGGCACGCACCTCAAACTTGCCGGGCATCTGCTCCATGATGTACTTGCTGCCGGATAGATGCTCCCAGGCACGGGCCCGCAAGGACGGGGGGATGCCCTTTCGGCACCGCAGCTTTACCTGCACACAAGGGTGGCAATACGGTGCATGCACTCAAGTGTGTACGCCATGCAGAGTACGCGCCGTGCATATTATAGGTGTAATGATTGACCTTGAATCATCGTTTGATTCCAGAGCTAATTCTACTTGGTCTCGTTTACACCGGTCTCTCCTGTTGTATGATCTCTCTGGTTTGTTTTGTTTGCCCCAAGGTGTCCCCCTTCAGTTGTCACATCAAGGGCAGATCCATGGCTCAAGCTCCCTGCCTCGCGTATGCTCCCACTGCCCCCCTCTTCAACACGTAACAACGATCTGCACGCTGGGGTCCAAGAGCCAGGCCAAGGGAAGGACGGTGGAAGTGGCTTCTCTTTGCCTCACTCGGCAGTGCTATTTAGGTGACACCATCACCAGATTGCAAGTTGAACAAAACACCCAGGACAAGAGTAGAAACAGTCACTAAAATGGATTTGGCCAAACATCCCAATGCAGGACCCACCTGAGAATTAGCCTTAAGGCTTTCCTGGATAATAACATTACTTGGTCACACGTACACAAACTTTGGATTGCGTACATATGTTCACGTACAAGAGCAAGTTGCAAAGGTGTATGAAAAAAGCACACACAGACCAGTATGAAAATAAGAATAGGTTTTACCCTTTCTGGCAATAAAACAGGTGGTAAGCTGTTCAAACACCAAATAGATTTCTTTTGGAAGGAACAAAATCAACCACAAGCACGTGTGGTTAATGCAAACTTTATTCCTTGCGAAATGAATCTATTTGGTGTTTGAACATCGTAACACCTGTTTTATTGCCAGAATGGGTAAACTCTATTTTTATTTTCCATACTTTGATACTGGCAAAAAAAAATGTCCCATTATAAACATCAGTATGTTACTTCACTGTTTGGATTGGTAACTTTTAAAAACGCTGTGCTTACTCTCTTGAGGAAAGCACATACAGACTCAAGAAGTTCAGGGGAGGGGTTTAAATATGCCAAAAGTTCAGCCAGAGCAACCTTTTTCATGTATCTCCTTGGTAAGGATTCTCACATCCCCTGTATGGATCAGCAGCAAACATTTATGTTTCGCGTAAAGGCGCAGTCAGTTATTACCGTGGTGTTTAACGTAAACAATTAAACGACTTGATAAACACGGCGCTAAGACCCTGATGCCTCAGTGTATATATTTGCCCCAGTGTACAGATTTGCCCAGTATAAAACAGGGCAACAAGTGAATGACCTAAAACCCAACAAGGAAATGCATGACCAGAAAACAGCAACACTAAGGTCATAGCCAATTTTGTCACTACATTCAAAACGAGCCCTAAGTAACTTATTTATTGGCAGCACGGAACCTCACAACTGACTGGAAACTGTTATTCCATGGCGATGAGAAGCGATGAGAAGCAATGCGTGTTTCCTGTCGACAACAACAGTTTTAGGTCAATGGGAGGGGACTCCTCTGTTGCGTCTACTTTTTTTTATGACCCAGGTGACTCTTGCAAGAGCACTCAACCTGGTTAAACAAAATGAACTTGAAACTACTGTCGGGAACTCCCTCTCCCCCCCCCCCACCCCCTCTTGACCGCACAGCCGATACCCTCCCCCTGTTAAAGTCCACGCTCAAGCATCTTCCTCGTACGGTGTGCCGTGTACGATTGATTCACTGACTCCCCCATGCAATATCTGCCAGGACGGTCACTCCATGAGCCTATGTGGCCACGTGGTCGCCCTGTTTCCTCTTGCAGCCAACACGCTCCTGAAGAGTCATTGACCAAACGTCCCAATGTGACAGGACCTTAGTAAAAAAATACAAAAAAAATAAGAGTTGAGATTCAGTGACTCTCCTGATTCAATAAATTACATGATTATAATATGCTCTATATATAAAAAAAGTATTGCATAATTTTAATGCATTTGTCACAGCTCAGAAGATCACCATACCCGCTAACCACAACTGACAATGTTTTAATTGACCGCCAAAGCTTTGTCAATTTCTGAAATCGTAATACAATTGCACAGCAATTTGCATTTACCGAGCATCCATTGCTAACTGCACGTCAAGATGCTGTACCAAACAGTCAGATGTGTGCTTCACAGGGAGCTCAGGCAAGGATGCATATACAGTTTAATTGTTCAGAAATGTGCAAAAGAAGAGAGACGGCGGTGACACAGCGGGAGCGCATTTGCCGCGTGTTGCAAATGTCCGCGGTTCGAAAACAGTGGCCACCCTGATTAATAGCGTGTGCGTATTAACCAAAAAAAATACGTGCCGGCGTCATGGTCCATATTTTCCGAATTTGAAGTAAACTGCACCGCGAATTACTCAATTTCAATCCAAATAGTAATAATTTTCCCCTACTGCGATCGGCAGGGCACTCTTGAAAATTTTTCACCAGCCTCAGCAAAGCTCCCCTGTGTAAACAGGTGCAACAATCACAAAGGAGCCAGTCAGAGGCTAAAAAAAAGGAAGCTCTCAGAGTTGGGATTGAAAAAAGGGCAGGGAATCAGCAACGTGGACGCCGACCTCCTACGCGACCTGGAGTCTCGGTAGCAGGGGAACCGTGCCCCCAGCGCCCCGTGACCTCGGCTTTCATTCGGCATAGCGAATGAAAGCCCGGCTCTGTTGAAAATCTGGCAACGAAGAAGTAGTGACGCAGACCATGAACAGTGCCCCTTTAAGACGAGAGCCGTCGTATAGCTGTCTCGTTGCTCCTGCAAACTGGCGCTGCTGCGATGGAATCGCTCGCGAGTCTCAGCTGCCGAGATTACAAAAAAGGGGCGATCGCCGACGACTGGCAGCGAAGGAGGAATGGTCCCCTCAAGGGCCGGTGACGTTTGACATTAACGACGCTGGCGTGCCCTACGCTGCCAAATTATTCTCATTGGGATGCAACCGAGAGAGTGTGAGGATATGACACGTGGCAAGAGCTCGACTCAAGAAAACCAACACCATCCATAACAATCTCATCCACACTGTAATCAACCACCACGCTTGCAGGTCACAAGACTGTCTTCTTCCCTCGCACTGGCCTAATTTGGAATGCCTTCCCATCGTCTCCTTTCCCAAGCCCTTATTGACAACCTTGTTTAATGCAACAAACGTGTTAATGATGATCTATTACAATTTACATAGTGCTGCTTTTTGCTGGTTGCTTGGCGTTTTGGGTCTTTGTGCCCGTGCTCGCCAACACTCTAGTGATCACACAAACATTCGACATTGAAGAAATTATTCCTTTTCTTAGTATTGCGGTGCATGGTTAGCGCTCCCAATGGCTGTCAGTGGTGCCGTGAAATCGTGAATACATTACAAACTAGCGTGATAAACAGATTCGAAGGTCTTGTGCCTGAACGTACACAAATAAAAAGGTTTTGAATACGCGATTTGATGTGTCTATCGTGAGCTTGAGGATCAACATCAATCAATAGAGCGACGCATAGTTCAACTGCAGACTCTGACGCAGCAGGCAGAAGAGGACGGTACAGTAGGCGGTGGCTTGCTAACGTGCGTTCGCGCAGAGTGCAGCGGGGCTCCGTGACCATCGCGAGGAGTGAAAAGTCATGCCACCCGCGTCAGACCCATTCCCCCCCCCCCGCACTACCCATTTCCCTCGTGCCCTTAGCAGAGAATACGCACATTGTTGCACCACGATGCAAACAAGTTGCTCAATCCGTTACTTTTAGAGTAAGCTCATACGCCTAATCATCTCTCTTGCGAGTTCCGTAAAACATGTGGAACGTTCCCATAACGTGTTCTCTACAGCTGCGCGAGAGGAAGCAAGACAAGACGGGATTTTACGCAACCAACCGCTGCTCTCAAGACTTTGAAACCCCCCCCCCCCCCCTTTGACAAAATCCTATGGTCAAATTGCCCAGAACGCACCCAGTTTCATCAGACCTTGGAAGTTAAGCAAGTGTGAGCTTGGACAGTGCATGAATGGGTGATCACCAAGCGCAAACAGATTGTCATAGATGGCTGGGGGGCCAAATGGAGGGCATTCTAAAAAAATGCCCTGTACTGCGATTCTATGCTGCCACATTTCCCATCAGCACTGACCAGCATGGTGAGGTATCATAAAATGATCCCCACAATCTGCATGGCATGACAAGGCCCTCATCGAGCATTGGATTGATACAAGGGCTGCACTCGTGTGCGTGTATGTGTTGTATTTTGTGTATCTGTTGGGTGCACAGATATGTACGCATGCATATATGTATATATACATGGACATACAGCAGCATTTGATTTCCCTTGTGGCCGCTCCTGGAGGCTCTGATATGCAGTTAACATTTCCCGTTCAGACACTGCACGTGTATATTTAGCCTCAAGCTCAATAATGGCGTCCAGAGGGTCAGAGGTGAAAGCCACGGTGCTGTGTTCAACTCTAAACGTACTCTCATTCATTTACTGCTGAAGTCAAGGGAATCAATTTTAATAAAGCGTATTACTATAATTAATAATGATTTCAATGGACATGTGGTAATATTTGTGTAGCGGTACTTGATAAACATGACAAGCGGAATTCAATCACCGGCCATGGCGAAGAACAGCGGTCCCGGCTGCCCCTATTACACTTCAACCCGCACTGATCAGCGTGGTGAAGTACGGTCAAACGACCCCTTTACCGCAATGGCGTGGAGAGGTCTTCATCCAGCAGTGGCTCGATAAAAGACTGCACATCAGCATTATAATTACGTGAAACATAATACAAACAGTTTGAAACATTTCCGAATGGACAAACGAATCTGGAGCCGTAACAAACCAATCACATTCAATTTCATTTCATAGTGTTTACACGTAAAACGCAAATCGTTGCGCGGTCGATACGGACGACCGAATGTGCCTCGCAGTAAACCAGTTCTCTGCTGTGTCCTCCTAAGTAGCCATCTCTTAACGAGCTGCTAATTCTGTCCTGTGTTCCATTAGAGATTACCGGCGGCAATGCGCTAACAGGGCTTAAGCAGCCTCAGCAAGGAAGCATTGCGGTGGCATATCAGCAAAAACAGGGGAACAGCCCTGATGGGGGTGGCTATCAGACTTCCTCAGCTCGCCCATGGAGAGATTGGCACCACGTAAAACAGAAAACCAAAAACAATTTAAACGGTGAACGTTAGCCGTTTGGCGATGCGACGCCCTGACCACTCTTCCAGCACGATGCAGACACACGCGTGGATTCACTGGCTGGTGACATCACTCACGGACGAGCAGTGCAACCATTCTCTCCCAACACAATTCAACAAATTACGAAGCATTTTTGTTTTAAACACTGCGCTGGATAGAACAGCCTCGAGTGGCCGGAGGGGGGGGCGGGGCGGTCATGTGAACTGAGTACATACAACACAACAAAATACACATGAGAAACGAGGACTCTGCAGTCGCGTCCATTCCAAAGTGATCAGTTACGCAACCGATTGATGCAAACCGATCATTCGGGAGTGGATCCGCTGTTACGCACGCGATTCATTGCATGTTATGGTGAGTTTAATTATCGATGACTCGGTGCATTGTTACACCCCGGTAACACATGAGCACACACACGGAAGCACAGTACAACCGTCACACGCGCACGGCTCGCGCCCGCCCACGTGGAAACTTACGATGAAGGGGAGGGTAAAGAGTCAAATCAGAGACTAAAAACCAGAGAACCCCAACCGGGTCCCCTGCTTTGAGAAAGTGGAACAGTTTGTTGGGAAAATAAGTAATAACGTAATTTCAAGTGTGACTGGGTTAGCCCCGAGCTCCATTGTTGGACTGTGTACGTGCACGATTTACAATTTACCGCGTGGTTTTGCGCATTGCTGCGCACTGTAGCGGTTGGTGGACTGCCGATTTGTAATTCCTCCATCAGAGCGATGACACAAGGCAACCGGGTTCAGCAACGCAAACCGGCGTCAGCGTTTGTAATCGTTACACGTCCGGGATGTGCTGATGCCGCTATCCTGGGCAGCCCATGTGCCCAGACCAAATATTTCGCTTGTCAATGCAACCTGAGCTGGAAAAACTTTAGCAAAAGCAATTTACATATTTTTTTATACACAGTGTGCAGTGGAGTGGTGGTCAGGAAAAGTCTGAAGCCACCGGTGAGGAACTTTATTGGCCAGAATTCGATAAATGCATTGGCAAGTATAATACAATCTCTTTCTGAACACAACAATCTTGTTGGGTGGTGGAGGGTTAATGATGATACATTTGACACAAAACTACCAAGTGGCCAAACCAAAAACCAATATGTATTACCGTAGTTGTGAATAGAGATTAATTCGCTTTTATTAGCCGATAGGCTATGAGATGAGAGTTAAGGTTATGGTCCATGGAAGGCCTACGACAAGTGGTGAGCTGACCAGTTCGTTAGGGTCGGCAGGAGGGCGCGTACTATTGGCTGGTTGGATAGTTGGTTGTGAGTCAGGACTGGTATTTGGTCGTTTAGTGTGCTCCACCCTTAAATCGCTCAGCCCTCTTCCCCACTGCTACACCACGCCCCTGGCCACGGTTTGTTTGTGGGGTTGGCAGCAGCGGTGAGCTCTGTGCCGGGCGGCACACTCACCTTCTTGTAGCCCTTGGTGATCCACTTGTCCCAGTAGCGCAGCATCTCCAGCCACTTCTGCTCCCTCTGCCGCAGCACGTCCACGGGCATCGCGAGCGCCCTGCAAAGATGCACACGACGGAACATACAGCGACGCGTGAGCACACCGACACACTCCCGACATTGAGACAAGAATAAAGCAATGCACAATAACAACATGTAAACGAAGCTCCCTACACCAACACATTACAATCGCCTCGCATTTTAATCGCGTCTACGTAACGCGCTTTTGAAACAGCACGTTAAGATTAATTGACAACTTATTTTTGTTATGCACGCACTATTATTTAAAAAACCGCGCTCCAGCGCTTTGGGCACAATGAATAGAACGAGCTAATTGTTAAGTCAGGCAGTAAAGTTCAGTAGCGATGCAGCCCGAGGTGTAGTACAAACAACCACAAGCGCAGGCAGCATCAGCATCTCCTTCTCGCGTGCCATTTTCAAGATCTTGTCCACGTGAACTTTGTCTTGTGCACACATTTGCCCACCAATATGTCCAGTAAGCATCTCACTTACTGTAAAAAAATATTTTTGTCATTTTTTTATGATGTTATTTCTTTAAATAAGTTGTTACTATATTTAATATATGTATGGTAGTATTGTAAATATAATATGTACTGTAACCAGTGAAATATGTAGACGTAAGAATGAAGTTCGATAGCGCGCTCTCCCTAACTCCAACCATTTCCTTTATTTCTTCGTGGAAAATTACGTTTAAGTTACGCGATTTTGAGTCATGCGCCGTATTTCAAGAGCACAGCCCCCCTGAAAAGTGAGATGTAGCATACCACATCGGTACAGTAACACAAGAATGACACAAACTAAGGTCCCAATGTCAACACAGCTCTCAGCATACCCAGAAGTGCTCTAAATTGAACAATAAACAATATTCATTGCTTAAAGCAGTGAGATGGCAACACTATGAAATGGACAGACCTTAGCCAATACCCTCTTCCCAAACTGCATTTTAATTCTAGTTGAAGTTGTTTTTCCATACAGTTTAATAACCTCGGCAGCAGTGACCCGATGATGATTAATGAGAAGTGACATTTGTAGGGAAAATCAATTGCAGGGAGCGTGTGAGCTCAGTCCTATGGAACTGACTGACGGCAACTCCTGCAATCAGTACAGGATTATTTGCACAATACTCGTTGCTTTTGCGCATCAACCCCACCTCTTAAACTGCCTCCACAGTTATAGCAGTAATTGACAACCAATAAATCTGGTTAATGAGCTTTGGTGAATTTTTTTTTTCCCGCGTAACATTTTTTATTTCTCCTTAGATTGTTCGCGGTTGTGCTGTACGCGTATTCTTCCGCACCATGTCCATGCGCTGGGAACTTCATCAATTCAGATCCTGAATAAGTTTGCAGCACGTCATAAATCGTGCTGTACAATGCACGGTGCAAATCCGAAAACACAACCGAGTGCTTAACCTGAACTTTTATCAAATTTTTTCTGGTATCAAAGTACCCACATTAAGATATCAAGAAGACCAGAGCCGATTGCAGTTAAAAGCCCAAAAAAAACACGTGAAATGCAAGGAGCAGCAGATTTGTTTTTGCACGCCTATTTGAGTTGGCGGTTACCCACCTGAGATGGGGCCCGGCCGAGTTTAAACCAATCGGCCCATTGCTGATGAGATAGCACGGCATAGTTGGGGGCATTACCGTGCAGAGCGGTAGTGGCCACCAATCCTGTCGGTGCCAAATATAATTACATGTAGCCCCAAGGTGACTAAGGGGCTCAGAGTTCAGGGCGTTGAGCTGGCTCTGCTAACGTCATGGAGTTTGAATCCAAGGTGGCTGCCAGGGATTGCATCAGTTTCTCAGGTGCAGTGATTTGATGGTTTCAGCCCCTGACAGCAACAATTAAAAAAAAATCGATCGTGCTAATTTTTTTCAGCAATTAATTTGACTAAACGACAGCAGTGAGAGATGGAAAAAATTCTGGTTTCACTGTTTTGCGATCAAACATTACTCTCATATGGCAGATGGGGTGGTGGTGCTGCCTACTAATGTGTAAACCAGAGATCACTTGAAGCTATCTCAGAGGCAGGTTTGTGATATCCGCTTCTGCAGACCATTCAAAAACACAAACGGTGCACTGTTTTGTAATTGATGGATACATTCCTCATTTCATGACGCCCATAGCAAAATCGGGATAAAAATTGGAAAGGCAAAAAATAACCACAAATAATATCCATGGGGTGGGGGGGGGGTGCACGCTATCCCCTTAAACAACCCACACGCAGCACAAGGGAGCTTCCTTTCCATTGCACTGGAAACAAACAAGCAGGCAGCTTTGATCACTGAAGATTTTGCAAGGTGCTGCTGTTGTCAGTGCAGATGTCATGGGCCTAGCAAAGCACAACCTTTGTGTTTGCTCAAGATGCTTCACAGCGGAGGGCTATAAATAAGCTCCCGGAGCCTTTGCCACCCGCTGCAAGGGAAGATTTGTAAAATGTAACAATACGCAAAGGGAAGTGCTGCTTTGTCCCGGCTTCCTGGAGCGATGCGACACGCGTGATATCTCCATGCTGTCCGCCAATGGTGCGTCACCAGGGTCATAGAGTGCAGCGCTTCTTTCACAACTAGGCACCAATCAACTCGCACAAAGAGAATGTGTAAAACCCTTCTAATGATGCATCGGTGACACTTGCATTGTATATTGTGAATATTGTGATGGTTTGAGATGCCTTCATCCAGCGGTGTATAGAAGTTGCGGGGTTGCTCGCACACTGGAAACACTACAACTGCAGTCATGCGTCACTTTACACAACCACCACCACCACCAAATCATGTTGCAACCACCACACAGTCCCAAGAGCCCTTCCATACTCCCTTCCTACTTCGGAACTTGGGTTAAAAATTCCCGCGCGCGGCAGGCACAGGCCAGCCTCGACTGCAAGCGATGCAGCAACACATGCCGGCAGCGAAACCCGAGACGCTTTCAAAACCGAGCGGCCAGTGTGCGGCGGTATCCGCTTGGCAGCACAAGCACTTTCTGGCGCCGGATTTAGCAGCACTCATTCAGCTCCCAGTTTCCCGGGCAGCAAGAGCAGAGGGGTCCCTTCTCTGCCCCCCCCATGTGCTGCAGTGGCTATTCTAGGTTGGCCACGCACGTCCCCGCGCAAGCTGCTTCACGCTGACTAAACGGGCAAGCGAACAAAATAAATGCAGTTAAAACCAGCTTCATCCTGGGGTCTTAATCGTTGTGAAGCTGAATTAAAACAGAAGGGTTTGGAAAGAGAAAAATAGAGATGCTGTGCCACACTGAATGCCAATGGCTAAACCAATATCCGCTAAGCCATCTGGTTTCAGCAGACTCTCTCGCTTGTGGAAACCAATCTCGATGCTGCCAGGTCACCGGACGGCCGACAATTGGCCCCCCTCGTACCGATATGCGGGGTTCGGCCGAGGTTAAAATAAATCCTTTAATGGAAAAAAAAATCGTGGTTAAAATGGTCTCATTGCTAACTGAACAATGCCGCACGTACCCGGTAACTATTTACGCAGTGTTTTTAAAACGCTGACAGTGAGGTTGTGGTGGCATTACAGGGGGGGAGGGGGGGGGGGTTATATGTACCAGCACGTTTTTGTGTGGTGAAACAATAATATCACAGATGCGATCAAACGTAAATGCGTGCTGGCTGGTTATCCCTGGGGGTAAACACCGCAGCAGTCAGGGAGGAGGAGGGGTGTGCGGCAAGCAGCCACTGACCTACATCCCGCACAGTCTGGCATTAATCGCGCGCGAGGTGCATCTCGCCCGTAGAAGCGCGCGGATCGCAGTCATAATGTGGCCCCGGTGCATTCTGCACCCCGCACTTTCCAGCAAGGAATCAACAGCAGTCAGCAGGCATCGATTCATGGAGTAGAATTGAATCTCGTGCTTTGCGATACGCACTTCAAATCTGTCGTTTAAAGAATTGTTTTTAATCATGGACATTTTATGCACATGTTCATTTTGGTTAATTATCATAACAAAGTACACGGTACAAGCAAAACCATTATCATTTATCAAGACGTGGTGGGGGGGGGGGGCACAGTAGCTCTTAGAATACTGGAACCAGACCTAGGGTCAGTTACAATTGGAATTGTCTAATTCGCAATGAACTGCAATTACAATTTTACTTTTATTACAATGTATTTGTAATTTCAGCTAACGATGCTGGTGAAAATGTAATTCAAATTGATCCCAAGTCTAACAGGGGCTGGTGTCTGAAACACATGTCAAAACGAGTGGAGCATTGACTATCACAATACTTTAAATCCAGGATCTCTAAGTGAATAAAACACTGCACTCTGCAAGGCAGTGTGATTCTAGATACGGCTATAAGCTTGGGAGAGAGGTCAACGCAGTACACTCTGAACATAGCCACAATCGTGAATTTAGATGCACTGGCAACTCTTCGTGTGGTGCAACAAACACCGGTGATGCACTAAAATTTAAATGCATCCCACCAGGATAGCACAGGCTACGAGGTGACCAGGAGATGGTGGTATGCCAAAGGATTCCTCAATCTATCTGTGTGGAGTTTTGAGAGTGATACCACCACATACGCATGACAGGTTCCGGTTCCTCTGGTTACCTCCAAATACCAAAGACTGTTGAGCTGAACTGAAAATATTCGGAACTGAACTGAAAATAAATTGAGCTGTTCAATTTGTAACGACGAGGAGAGGTATTTGGAGGTTGGCTTTCATCGATTAGAAATTATGAATAAAAAAAACTCCTGGGATGTGGAGCAAAACGTCGGATATCATGCTGAACACCACATTGCAATGTGGCAGGACCCTCCTGACAAAGGGCCACGAGACTCAGAGAGGCACTTTAAATAAAGCGCATCAGTACGATTATTATGATCCTCTCGCCGCGCGCCATCACGTGGGCCCGAGCAACGCACCCTGTGCTGCCATCGGAGCCCTCGACGATGAAGCCGAAGCGGTCGATCTGTGGCGCCTCCACCCCGTTCATGGCGCCCCCGGTCCTCGCCGCAGCTGGCCCGTCCCTGCTGCCGTTCCCACGCGCCGTCACTCCCCGCCCCGCGCTCGCCATATCGGACCCAGGCTCGTCGATGTCGCCGTCAGCACCGCCGCCACCATCATCAGTTCAGCGGCGTGACCCCCGGAAGAGACGCGGGCTCGTGGCAAAGTCAGGACGGTGGCGGCGGTGGCGCCATCCGTCCGGAGGGGCCGTTCGCAGCGAGGTCACGAATAGCGCCGGCGAAACTCTGGAACGACGAGGAACGGCGGTTAGAAGCGGCGGCACAACTTTTGGCTCTCACCGGTTATAAACAATAACTTTAAGCATTCAATGTTCATTGTTAGTGGTCTGAGGTTAGTACATGACTAGTAGTCACAGCCTTAGCAAAGAGGTTGGATGTGGTGTGCCAGGTCTGGCAATATTTTCTGGGATGCTGACTCAAACAGATCTGGCTACAATTTTGTCCAGGTTGTATATCAATACATGGTAACGAAGGCAAAGTGTTACACACAAATAAAATACTAAAGACGAACATCAGCTTAATATTTTAAATAAAGCCTGACACACATGACTGAAGCACCTTCCCCCTCTGCCCTGTACCATTCTGTTCCTCTTTCCTGCCACTCTCTGAAAAAATATATGAAAACAATCCCTATTTTTACAAAAATGATATCGCACCTCTTGGCTCTGACATTCCTCGAAGAAACTCGTGTAACCATCAACAACCGCATAAGAACATCAAGAGGCCGATGTGCAACATCTCCTTCGTGAATGTAAAACTAAAGACAAGCCAGAGTGGTGCGATTGTGTCCGTGCGAACCCAAAGTATGCACCATACAGTAAGCCGCTGTAGTCTGCATTCCTTCAACGGACTAATAGCAAAATTACACGCAATTAATCGATAATGTACAGTACAGGTATGAGAAAATGCACACACTAAATGGCACTTACTTCATAACGTGTGTCGTGGCGTGAACATTGCATTTACAATAAACACGTTGGGTCAACAAGCCAATTCACAAACATAAACACCACACCCACCAATTCACGCTCTCAAACGCCATCAACATCACCGCCACAACCTTTGACCCACGAACACCATCACCGCGAGCGGTAACATCACCGCACAGCAGCAGCAACAACATCATCATCAACAACACCACCAATCATCACAGCCACACACCACCGGCGAACCACGCATGCACAAACAAACAACCGCCATCACGGCAACCAACGCCGCTGGATTTCGCCGCCCATGGCCGCCCCGCGCTCTCTTCCCGAATCGGGCCCCGTGACCGCCGCCTCTACGGGCTGGGTCTTGTGGGGCTCGGCGAGCTCGAGGAGCGTTACGAGGTTGGCCTCACGAAGTCGGCTTCACTCGCCTGGCTCTACCGCTACGTGCGTGGTCGCTCAGGCATCTGGGCACCCCCCCCCCCCACCCCCTCCGGTCAACCCTTGTTCGGTCTCCATCTCGTATCACCCCGGATCATCCCTGGTCATCCCTGGTCATGTCTATCCACCCCAAGTCACCCCCCCTCCCACGCTATCCTTCATTGGGTCTCTGTATCCCTAAGTGCCTCTTAATCATTCCTGGTCAGGTGTCTTCATTCCAGAGTACCCCGAGCCAGACGTGCTCAGCTCGCCTAGTGACTCTTCAATCATCACTGTCGACTCGCGGTTGAGGTTTCTCAGCTCGGCAGCTCTGGCCAGTCACACACACACACCTCGTCACCCTTCCTCACCCCCTGCTGAGCTACCTTCCACACCGTCCACCCCGTGTCAGTTCTCAATCCCCACAATCAGCGCGGATAAGCCCCTTAAGCTGTTCACTCCTAGTCACCCCTTGGTGAAGAGACTCCCCCGCTCCACGCTTACTCACCGTTAACAATACAAACTTCTCTACCCATGTCCACCCCCATCGTCACCGGGACAGCTTCCTGACGCCCTCCCTGCCGAACCCCCGGTGGTGCTTCCCTGGTCCTCTACCCTCGCCTCCTCCCCACTCACCTGTCTCGGTACGGAACCCCCGCTTGTGTGCGTCCCCACACTCCCGCTGGTATAACAGCGCGCGACAGCAAACGACCAAGAAGCCTCGCGAGAGCGGCAGAGGTTTATTCCCTTGAGAGGGAGCGGAGGGCCGGCGGGTAGAAGTAGGCGAGAGGAAAATTCCCCGGGAGCGAAGGAATCCCGACGGAAATCGGCGAGGCCCACGCCGCTGCGCCGCTGTCCAACAGTGGCGGCCGCAACCTCCTCCACCACCACCACCCCCCACCCCCCACCAACAACCACGAGGACACCGCGCATGCGCACCCAGAACTATGAACGCCTCCGATTGGCTGCAGCCGTTGGACCAATGGGGGCGCGTGCTCGCGTTGAGGTCCCACCACCACCCCCCGGAGGCCATCTTACTCAGGGGAAGGTTTGAGTGGCACGTTGCGATTTAAACGTCCGGTTTAACACGTGGTGGTGGTTGGAGGCTTTCGCGAGCAGTATCATTCATAATATAGGGGTTTTTTGGGGGTTAGATCGCCACCACCCGACACGGCCAATTAGGTTTGTCACGTAAACAAAACGTGCCAATTCGTTACGAGTACAGCACACCGGTGTGTTGGATAGCAAATCCACAAACATTTACAATTGGCTGTGTCGGGTGGTGGCGGGTTTAACGACACATCTATATTTACGAAACCTAACACAAACTCGTATTATGGATATTGGTCGCGAAAGCCTACTACTACGTGTTACACTAACACTCAAACAACAAGTTAATAGTATAGTTGTTTTGGGTTAGATCGCGTAAATGTGTCGTTCAACCCGCCACCACCAATTAGTAAGGTTTGTCACTCAGAATGTAAATGTTGTGGATTTGCTCTCCAACACACCGGTGTTGCTGTACTAGTAACGAATTGGGATGTTCTGTTTACGTGACAAACCTTACTAATTGTCTGTGTCGGGTGGTGTCGGGTTTAACGACACATTTATATTTACGCGATCAACCCCAAAAAACCTACGTTATGGATTAAACAATGAGGTCGATGGGACCCCGCAGTGTAAAACAGCTTTATAGCTTATCGGATTCATCCGCTATAAATATTAATTTTTTCTTACAGTTTCAAAATGATGAAAAAATAATAGGCTTTTACACTTTGTCGCAATAAAACAGGTGTTAAATAGGTGTTAAGATGTTCAAATACCAACTAATATTTTTTGTCATTAAACAGTACAGTAAAACAAAGTATGAATAATATAGTTTAAAGACCATAATACGTTTAAGAAAAAAGACCCCCAAAGTGACAACTTCCCGAACTTGTTTATTCTTAAAAGTCCCAAAAACTTTTTTGGAATGTAACCTCAGTTTTAGAATAGGTGTAACTGCCAAGGATTGGGTCATAACGTAACGTATGTTACGTCGAACCTGTTGTATTATATAATAAATTTTCTGCAATTAAATACTTGACACAAAAATAGGCACTATTTAAAATAATACCACTTGGTGACCAACCTAGAGCGAGACAAATGTGCACTTGTAATACAGTACAGTAGTTATATTACACAATTTATATTGTCCCTAGTTTAAACTTCAATTTATTGGTCAGGAGGGAGTCACATTGAGTTAGGAATAGATTAATCAATACAAGAATGAATAGTAGCTGCACTTTTCAAAGCAATACCATTATTTATCTTGTGAGTGGGGGTTTAGCCATATTTACTACGATCTCGCACCTCTACGTACAGTGCGAAATAAGTTCACCATACAGTAATGTGCATACATACGATCCCCATAAGCAAACATTCACAGGGACGGAGGGCCGACAAAAGCCCCTGCCCAGGTGGGGTGTAAATGCCAATGAACGCACAACTTGAGTCATAAAATCAATTTATGCAGTGTCTCTCTGTTAACGGTTACATATAAATCAGCTACATTGGACAACAAAAAAATACAAATCGCAACAAAAACATATCATGGTTTATACAAGTGCAAACTCATTATTCTTGGAATAAACAAACATTAGAAATACTACTTGTCAATACAGCAACCACGCACAGTTTAAAGAATCCGAGTGTTAGTTGCGTAAGTCTTCTCTGCCTGGCACTTCAAATACAGCAACTACCGGCCGTCAACCCAAGAAGTTGCTTCAAACAATACCTGCACTCACTGACAGTGGCTCCAGCCACAGTTTGCTCTTTTACAAAGCTACCGGGTTGACATATTAGCAGCTGAAAATATAAACAGAACTCCTTTCTGTCTCCACATACGGGATATATAACAGTTGAGTACATCAGGTCAAAACCGGTCCGGTTTTCTTCAACAAATAATACTTGATATTGTCTGCAACGCCAAGAGGCTGATGGACTAAAACTAGTTTATATATGTGAAGACAGAACGGAATTATATTTGTGCTTTAACCCAAGAGTGCAACATAGTTTGTGTACGAACATTGTTTGCCAGTTACATTGGAATAGAACCATTTTCAGAGCATTAGTGCGAATGAGATCGTATCTTGTTGACACATACAGCCTTTTGTTAATCCACAGCTGAAGGCCCTCCCCATGCCATGCAAATTGTTGGAGGTTCTTTTATCATACTTTACCACGCTGGTCAAAGGGGGTTGGCGAGAGGCGGGGGGCAAAGAAGTAGCAGCATACAAGTACAGGCTCATCGACCATTTTGTTGCCTGCCCAGCAGCGTAGCCCAGCAGCCCATAACACACTATGTATGGTGGTCAGATGGGCGAGATTTCGCAATTACAGAATTAAAAAAATTAGTTTCTTTGGGTTGACGTAGGGAGTTCATATTTCTGCAGAACAGTTCATCGGCGAGGGGAGGTGGTTAGGAGGGGAGTGGGGTAGGGTGGTCCCTCCTTGAGCCAAGGCTTATCTCACCATTTCAGCCATCTGCAAAATGTGCGACCTTCATCAATAACACAAAAACAAAGTTTATTTATAACATTTACCCACGTCACCCTGAAGATGACAATCACAAAATATTTTCAGAATTTTTAAGATGGAGCAGCATTTCTAGAGTGGGGGGGATACATCACAGTGCAGTGCAGCCCACCCTCGGCTATCGGTGGTGTGCCTCCCCAGCAGACTGATGATCCCCCCACAGGCGATGGTAGCCAGAGTTAGGGTAGTGTCATCGGGCGAGTCCTGGGGTCTGAGGATGGCCAGAGCAGTTATAGCAAGACACTGCATCCGAAGGGGCCACCAAAGTTACTCACAAATAGATTTGCAAAAATTTTTTCACAGTAAATTTCTTTTTAATTGTGCCGAGATTTATAGTTTAAGATATAAAAAAACACAGCTGGGTTATCAATTATTGTATTGGAAATTCAATCTACGAGGTAGAACACACAAGCCACGTGGTTTTATTGTGCCGTTTGTATGGGGGGTAATCATGATGTGTGATCAGTCCTCCATTGAAAGTATTATCAAAGTGTCACTTTGCAAAACACTGGCTAGTGTGCCGTACACGACAAAAGCGAAGCACAAGATTGGCAACATTTTGATGAGCTAAAGTACGGAAATGATTCAATATCAATTTGATTCGTGGTTGAAACGGAGCCGATCCAAAATTTGACAACGGGACAGCGGAATCACCTTCCAATCATTTCTGGTTTGTGTATCATTGAGCCGTGGTGTCGATCAGCCTGGACCTGCTTTTTAAATGTAGAACATGGTACAGCGCTAACAGTGAATTTCAGAAGACACACACACGACAGTCTGACACCGATTACATGAAAAGATCACAGCAGTGTGCAATGAGCAGATTCAAACAAATAGCTAATCACCATTCCAGCCATTTCTGCCCAAAACTGCTTGCACATGTATGGATGTTGAACTTCTTTCCCACCATACGTAGCCAACCATGCTAATCGGAGGTGCAATGCCGTCATAGGCTTTCTGTGAAGAGGGTCATCCTTGCATGAAAACGCAACTCTTTGTCATGATGAGGTTATCGGTGGCTCACAGGGGCACACCCACCCAGATGCAACCCTGACTAAAAGTGGAAGTAGAGTACAGTACTGTTACGCTATTAGTGTTAATACGGTCGCCATCCGAACGTGATTCAAGGTTGCAAAACGTCACTACAAATTGGTTCAGCTTTACAGAGATTTCAAGCAAATCTGCTTACTGCAGCTTAGTTGCATTCTCATACATGATAGTGCTTACCGCTGTTACCATTGTTTACCAAAGCAACATTAGCACTTAAGTGACTGATCAGGTTACTTCAGGCTACAATTGGTGTAAGGGTTAGTTAGGTCATCTCAAGCCTGCAACAACAGCTCATTCTAAGTTAAGACAGTTCAAAGGGAGTGGTTTGTGCGTAGGAAGTACATGTGCGGTGTACCACAGCAGATTCCCACACCTAAACTGTGCCTCCATCACACTACGTGATCAAAGAGAAACAGCTGTGAATGCTATCACTCCGAGTTCATTTGATACCCATCATGCCACTGGACCTACAGGGCACTCAACTGGAATGCAAAAACATAATTACAAACACTGGTCTCTCTCTTTACAGAGACAATGAGGCTGAAGACGGTGTTAGAGAGGAGGCCTGAGCATGGGACGATTGCACAGGCTGTCAACATCCTGGCTGAAAAAAGTCTGCACTATACATCACTGTGTGCCCAGGCACATGCCGCAGCATACTAGCGACTAGCAGCTTTAAGCAGCGGGCAGTGTGGCGGGATGCTGGTGGCACACAGACACCCACTAGTATGGCTCTTACAATAGTAAGCAAGGTTAGGGGACAGCTGGAATGGAAGAAGTGTTGTTGGCAAGGGAGAGGGGTTGGGCAGGAGGCTTGGCGGAGTGGGGGTAATGCTGTGGAGAACAGTGGTTATTGGAAGAGGGGCTTTGCTAGGAGACGCCACCAAGCGTCAGCACGTCAAAGCAGATGTCGCAAACGCGCACAGGCTTGTTGAGGTCGAATTTAATGATGGGAATTTCTTTGGCCGAGCAGCGGTTGCACAGAAGTCGGCCGCAATGCCGGCTGTGGTGGGAACACACGTAAAAACAAAGTCACAGGTTAGTGCATTCACAAAATCTCCTGTCTCTCTCTCTCTCTCTGCTCCCACTCCATACTTCCTACCCTTAGCATCCACACTCTCTACCACAAGATAAACTCTGACTGAATTAATATTGTAGTCAGTGTTAGTCACCATTTAATGACTAAATTAAATCCACAGACTTAGACTTGACAAAAACTCCACGGATTGTCTATCGACTAAATTAACACTGGTTACGAAAGACTCACCAGTGGTGCTTGCGCGTAGTCACTCCAAACTTGGCCGCACACTCGTAGCAGTTAGAACCATCGCACCATGGAGGCTCCTTGGACAGCATGTCTGCCCAGGGATGACACCGGGGTGGCACAGCCCACCAGTTCAGAAATAATTACTTACACAACAACAACCGCCATTCGCCACTAAGTGGCCGTGACATCACCATGGCACTTGTGCCACGCTAAGGCCAGGTGTAGTTGAATGCCCGCTGGCAGGAGGTTACGGGACAGACCCAGGTGCCATGGGTTGACCGACTGAGATGACCGGCAGATGCACCACCTGTGCCTCCTACTGTTCCAACAAAAAAATTACTTACACCTACAGCAAATCACAGTCATTATGAATGCGGAGAAAGGTGAATACGAGCAAGTCTGCTGCACAATGAGTTAGGTTTTCTTCATACCGAGTAGACGGAAGAGAAGCTGCTTGGTGGCGACCTGGTAGTTGAAGATGTTTACTCCCTGCGAGTTCGTAAGGCCGAGGCGCGCGCCCGCCCGCACCACGGCGCGGCAAAGGTTCCCGTTGCCCTTCATGTACGCCAACAGCAGAACTGCGCGCCATGACCATGCAATCATTAAACCGCTCAGCTGTTCTCATGCTGGGGTTGGTGAACAGCTGAATGATGGGAATGCCACATCTTAAGCATTCTGAGCAGTGCTGAATCCGATCGCTGTCAATGACGCCTTAGTGTTGTGGGGCAGCTGCCCTAGTTGCACAAACTGCATTGAGTGTGTGTGTAGTGCGTGTGTAAACTGTGGGAAATAGAGGAATAACGGTTTGCACACTCCATTCCGAATCTTAGCAACCAAATTTTGATTCTCAGTTAAAGCTTTAATCAGTGGGAAATATTTCAAATAGTTCGGAGACTCCTCTAAGTGGACGCAGCATTAAATAGCTAGTGCACTGTGTAAATATCAGCACTACCAAGAGAAAGACAGTCAGGTGTGGTGATGACCAAACCACTCCCTTGTGCACTTTGCAGACCTTAGTATGTGCTTGCAAACAGAGCTTGCCCCAACTATCTATGTAGGTTACATGGGAGAGTTTTGTCCTTACTTGTAGATGACTGCAGGCTAAGGTTGTGGAAAGGTTCTCATCAATGTAATTAGTTCTCACCACATCCACTTTATGTACAACACTTGCAACTGTTGTGTTTGTGGCACGCAGGACAGCCACCCACAATGACCCCCACCCACCCCCTTACCCACCACTAACGCATGACCGTAGTCTGCTAAGGAAGAGCTGAATGAGTAGCATTGAGGCATTAAACGTGCTCACCCGTGTGGCCCTCAATGTCCGGCTTGTCCAGTGGATACTCCGGCATGCACTCGAGAAAGAGCTCGAAAATGGCAGCCGCATTCTCCTTGCCGTACTGGCCCAGCACGTGCATGGGGCTCTGGCCTCTGCGCATAAACAGCCGCCACATGGCATGGAATCACGCAAAGTGGGAGCGTGGAGGCTCCAAAGCCAGCGCGGCCAGGTAAGTCCGATTTGGGGAGCGGGCTATTGGTGGGGAGGAGGGCGTCTGTGTTTCTCACCGCAAGTTGAAGGCTTCAGCGTCGATGCTGGACTCAGTGAGGAGGACGCGGACCACGTTGAGGCGGCCGTGCATGACAGCGAGGTGCAGCGCTGGAAAACCGACGGCGAGGAGGAGAGTATTAATGCGCTAGTACAGCATGCACAGGACTCCTAAAAACCCCACCCCCTCTTCAGCGGTACCACGCAAAGTGCCTGCACTTTTCGGTTTTCATAGAAACTGAAACGTTGCTTGCTGAACGCACAAGTGAAATTTCTCATCAGTTTCAATCTAAACCAATGTAAAACCAAATAAATATTAATGATATTGGCCGCATGTTTATATTACTTGTGAATATGCTTACCTGTTGGCTTGTAGTGGAAGTAAGGTATTATGCAGCATTCAAGCTTCGTGAACAAGCGAGCATTCTTGTGAGCATTTTCACCGACAAGTAAATCACCCTGAATGCGACTGATCTCATCAGATCTCTTAGGCTAAGCATCATTGAGCCTGGTTAACACCTGGATGGGAAACGGCCTGGGAAAACCAAGTATTGTAGGCTTGCGGCTGTCAAGTAGCCAGGTGATGACAGTACAGCAATGGGGCAGCAACGACAATGATCATGTGTCACCGTGCCCTCACCGTTGTTGCCGTTGTCGTCACAGGCGCTAAAGTCGGTGCTGTTCTCAATCAGCACAGAGCAGATGGACGGCAGGTCCAGCTGCGCTGCCAAGTGAAGCGCCGTCTGCCGGTTCTTGGTCAGCTCGCGTACGTTCGCTCCCGCCAGCAGCTGCACCGACGGACGGCAACGCAACGACACAGACCGGCGCACACAATGCCACAACCTTAAACATTCCAAAACACCACACCGGCTGTGCCCTCCACAATGTTCCTATCTTTAGTTTGGGAAAAAATACATAACGATCGCAAATCCATGTAATAATAAACACTGCGTTTATTCTATTTGTTTTAATTTTAAATTGAAATGAGATGGTATACATATATATTTTAAATCTTGAATTGAATTGTGAACCAGAATCTTGACAATCCATTGAATTGCAGGAATTATTACATGCCTAATTAATATAATTCCTCTGCTCCACAAACACAACAGTCCTGCCCCCTCGTGTTTGCTGCTCTTAATTTAACCTGCACTTGTCACGGCCCTTACGAGGTCCACGAGCACCAAGTGGGGGTGTGCGCACTAAAGCACCGGCGGGCACATGGCCACCCACACGGTAGTAAGTGGGGGTGGGGGGGGGGAGGGATTGTGCCACGACGCAGTGGGCGTACCAAGTTGCGCACGATGATCTCGGAGCCGCCCTGTGTTGCGAGGTGCAGCGGCGTGAGGCCCGTGGAATCCTGCACGCGCGAGTTCACGTTGGCGCTCACGCTGATGAGGAACAGGACGCTCTCGATGTCCGAGTTTTGCACCGCCACGTGCAGGAAGTTGCGTCCCTTGTTGTCGACCTGAATCGAGGCGCGTGTCAAGTTTCGTAAAAATTAGACTGTTTTATTTAGAAATTTACTTTCTTTCAAACGTTTTGGAAGAAGTAGGAAAAGCTACATTTTATCCGACCACATTGTTTCAACTGCCAAAGGGGCATATAGAATTGAACGGGCGACCTCTGGAATGAATTCTAGTCTGTTAAGGCAGCATCCAGTTGAATAATCAATTCGATATTCTAAAGAGAAATAAATTACTTGTATAATTAAAGTGCCCATCTCTAATCTCAAGATTGTATTAACCGGCGGGGGCTGCTGCGTTGGTGCACTCACCTGCTCAGCGGCGGTGGGCTCGCGCTTGAGGATGGCGTCTGCAGCACGATTGTTCTTGTACGTCATGGCGCAGGCAAATGGCGTCTGACCTTGGCGGTCACGAGCACCCAGCCGCAGCTCAGGGTGGGACAGCAGCAATGCGATGATGACATCGTGCTGGTTGCTGATGGCGATGTGCAAGGGTGTGCGGCCCTCAGCATCCTGCAATACGTCACGGGCGGTAAAATCTTAACAATAATTTAAACTTGTGAAAATAATTAACGTAACGTACGGCCCCTTGCCAATCCACTGCTAGATGAAGGACTCCCCCCACCATGTCAACAGACACGGTAAATTGTGCCGTCACGTGTATTGATTGATGGAGTGCAACGTCATCTGGTATGACGCATCGCAAAACAATCTCACACTTTCATTCATTGAGTTGAGACACATTTAGACTTAAAACTTTCGTGACTACAGGAATTCATATTCTTGGTTGTTTCGGTAAAGTCACGTAGATAGCAAACAAAAATCTAAATTAAAAGCAAAAAACCCACGACGTTTCGATCGCTTGTATTGCGATCGAAACAAGAATTTGAGACACATTGTGTCACTTTTTCAACTTCTGCCAATATGCTGCAGACACAATTTACACAGCAGCACTTTAATCCTTAACAGAGCTCCAGCGGAGAACATCTGCCAGCCCACATCACCGAATAACTTAGCACAGTATATTAATGGATCTCTTTACTTATCATGTGAATGGAATAATCAATATAAAATGTTTACTTAAGAGGCTATTTTAAGTTATATCATTCTTCACCGAGGAGTCAACAAAAAGACTCACTTTAAGTGAAGAGAGCATGCATTTGTCCCTATTTTTCCAATTAAAATGTTGCCAGAGGGACACACGGCCATGGTAGGACACTCTTGTCTTGGCGGCGCTAATGGAAAAACTCCTAGATGGAGCATGTCACAAGCCTTAAATAATCCTCCACCAACATGAGAATTGCACCCAATAACCTAGAGACCGAAAGGCTTAGCAGCTCAACTCAACAGCGCCAGTATCACGCACACCCGCAAACAATGCACTAGGCATGCCACGCAGATTAAAATAAATACTTAGTTTCACGATACGTGTATCGAATTTATACATGAAAAATAATCAATTATTGAATCAATCACAACGCTGAATGATGACAATTCATTATCTTGCTGTCCGCACATCTCATGGCAGATCAACCCACTGCCTTCACAAGTGGAAGTTCAAACTAAGTCTGGCGTGATTGCAGACTGGAATAATCGACCACAAGAAAAATAGCTCTTGGTTAATCCCCACAAGCCCACCACACACACCTGCATGTTCACATTGGCTCTGTACTCCAGTAGACACTGCACCACCTCCTCCAGGCCCCACGTGGCCGCCAGGTGCAGCGGAGTCTGTCCGTCACGCGCCTCCTCTTGACCTTCGCCCTTGAGGCCCGGTCGCCTTGGGCCGTCTCGATCACAATCACTTTACACGTGGGCAGAGACGGGCAGTAACTAAATTACACGTAATTGACGTATGCAATTGGCGTTTCAAAAACACAACGAAGGTAATTTGTGGCTAAATTACGTGAGCCATGGTAAATTGATTATTTGCGTCAACTAAACATTACTCCAGTATATTTCGCCCATCTCTGCTTGGTATGGGCACAAACGCAAAGCACCAAATTCAACATCGCAGAGCAATCTTGTTTGACCATACTTCACCATGCTGGATTGTGCAGGATGGTGTAGGGACAGAAGAACAGTACAATAGAACAATTAATATTGCTGCACTGCCCTCTAGCAGCAATTGCAGCTCATTGTATCCATCCAGGTGAGCACCATAGTGAGACAAGTCTCTTCAGCGAGGGAGACCTGGGATGAACGATGGGACACTTTTGACCTCAATGCCAGGCACTTAAACGAAACTAAAACTATTTTTAATTCACCAGGTAAGGCCCACTGAGCTATAAAGCTCTTTTTCAGAAGCGACCTGGCCATAAATGATAGCTCAATGAAGTGGTGTATCACGTGGAAATTTATAGCAGCCAAATACGTACATGAATAAAGCACAAATGCTGCTATAATATTTTATTGAGATATAATTCTCCTGCCTGATGTTGTGCAATGACGCGACATGGGCAAGGGAAGGCATGGGTAAGCAAACCCGCACCTGCGGATCAGGAAGCAGGCGATCTTCTCATTGTTTTCATCAATGGCGCGGTGCAGCAGGGTCTGCTGGCAGCCTCCTGGCCCGGGGCCCCAGCAGGTGGAATCACAGCCATGTCGCACCTGGGCACACAGCGGAACACGGGCACAGGTCACATGCAGGACTGCCTGCGTGCTCACCATGGGGCCGGAGACCACTGATTATCCTTCACTGGTGAAATAGCCATCTTATCAGCAGCAGCAGCAATAATTGCTGTTGCCTTTATTAAAATGACCAGCATTGAAGTCACCCGTAATCTGCTCTATCTCATATCTTGAAATGACCACTATTCTTGAACAGGTCGACATAGAGCTGAGGGCTACATGGTGGCAGCAGAGGGCAGTGCAGCAACATATACTGGTGTACTACTGCAGTGGTTCTCAACCTTATTCATATGGGGGCCACCCAATCAAGACCACTGGGTCCCTGTGAACCCCCCTCCCCACAAGCCCCAAAACACAACTAAGGTTACCAAGGCTGCAACGCAGAGAGATCACACGTCGTCGTAAGGTATTTGTTTCATTTTGTGTATTTGCGTGTTTTGTTTTCAAAATGTCTTTCTCCTAATTCTCCTTCGAAAGTTCTGATATCCATGCCGCAGTCTGCGCCCTCCCTGAAAGGTTTCATATGCGAGGCTTACGTGGGGCTGTCTTCCACGGGTTGAGAACCACTGTACTCTACGTTTCCACGTCTATGATCTCCGCGTTCACCAACCCACACTGACCAACGTGGTAAAAGTATAGTCAAATAACCCCCATGACTGCTACAGCGGGGGAGGAACCATCACACAGCGACGGCAGATACCAGGGTGGAAGCGATGTCGTCGTTGCCCCCCTGCAGCGCCACCCAGAGCGGGGGGTCCCCGGCGGGGTCGCGCACGGTCATGTCGGCGCCGCGCGTGCACAGAGCGTCCACCACCAGGGGCAGCTGCTGGCGTATGGCGAGCTGCAGCGGCGTCTGCCCCTCCGCCGTGCTGTAGCATCGCAGGCGCCGCGACGGGGGAGGGACGCACGCACACAAAGGCAAGACAGCTGAGTTGAATCCAGGATCGGTCCAAACCAAGCTCTCAGCAGGGCCTGATATGTGCTCTGACACGATACTGGCTCAATTATCCACCAATTAATTACGAACAATATTATTATTATTAATGTATCGTTTGCCGCAAACACCGCTGTCGGCATGGTGCCACCCGGGCCCTCACCGAATGTTGATGTCGGCGTTGTGCTCCAGCAGAAAGAGAGCGCCGTCGCTGTTGCGCTTGAGGATGGCGGCGTGGAGCAGGGTCTGCCCGTCCGACGAGCGCTCGTTGATCGCCGCTCCTGAGCCAAGCAGCTGGGCCGCGATCTTGTGCATTCCTAAACCATGACACAAGGATAAGCACCGGAAAAACGGCGCATGGAGCACAAGACTCTGACATGACAATCCTAGCCGCAAGCCTCAGACCAACCCTAAGTTCCCAAAGCAGAAATGGAACAGGTGTATGACCATGGCGGGGCCTGTGTTTCACGAGACTCACCGGTCCACAGGGCTAATCCCAGCACAGTCTGCTCCTTCGAGTCCTTCAGGCTAAAGTCCGGGATGATCTGCAAGTTGTTTACACCATTCAGCGCATTTGCTGAACAGTGAGAGAACAGCAACAAATGTTAGACGAAACATTCATGAACACCCATCAGCAGAAAGTCTGCAAAATGTATCTGCATAATTGTTACGGATATGTGATACGAACATCATCAATGGCTTGCATCTATCATTTATGAAATAGAAAAATCGTGCAGGTGCTGCCACTCTAATGTTTTTGTATAAAATGACACTAAATGGCTGCACAACCACAGGGTCACTGCTCTAACGTGTCAAACAATCTCTTCCTGCACGGCACTGTGGCGTACCTTTTTGCTCCAGGAAGACTGCCACCACCTCTGGGTGGTTGTGGTAAATCGCGAGGTGAAGCGGCGTCTGCGCGTGCATCTCGTCATCTGACCCCGGACCCTTAACCGCGGCAGCATCGCTCAAAGTCTCCCCTTCTGCTTGCCCGCACTCCCTGTCCATCACCGGCACCAGGCTTGGTGTCTGACTCTGACTCGGTGCATATGCGGGCCCGGTTTGAGCGTTGGGGTTGGCGCCGCGGTGCAGCAGTTCGGCTGTGAGCTGCGCCAGGCCGAAGTGGCATGCCGTGTGGAGCGGCGTTTCCCCCTGTGAGACGATGCAAAACACATTTTACATTTGTAATTTTCGATTATGTACAGGTGGAGGAACACATTTTACATTTGTAATTTTCGATTATGTACAGGTGGAGGATTTGTTTACAAGTAGGTAATATTTCTTACCCACTGTGATTCAATGAACTGTCACGATTAGAGGTCACGATTCCAATCAAGTATTTGTTTCTTACGTTCTGTCCCGTTTGTAATGTTGGTTTGTTCTTTCTTATGAATTCCACTAAGCGAAAGGTGAAATTAGAAAATGATTTGCAGATAACCTAACATTTATCATGAGCGTAGTAATCTACTAATCGACCAATTATAAAAGGTCTGTAGATTTACCCCTGATTGGTGTGAAAACCACTGCACTGGAATCATGCTGCCATAGCACTAACCACGTCGCTAACGCAAACTCTATCCCACACTGTTCACATGCATGGAAATGGCATGCCCATTAACAAGACGACAACCCCAGTCCATAAAAACCTATTCCTATTCGCTGCAGCAGTTAGACTGCATGAGAGCATGGCGCATGTCCTCACCCTGGAGTTGGTGTGGTTGATGGAGGCTCCATGAGCCACCAGGAAAAGCGTGGCTGACTCGCTGCCTGCTGCTGCTGCCCGCTGCAGCAGGCTATTACCTGCACAACAGGGAGGAAGTGCAGGTACACGAATCTGTGCTTTAGATCTCACGCAAAGATGCATTTTTGTAAGCCCTTTGTAGCATCCAGTGATGACTGATTGGTGTATTCTCCAAACACTACTGCGTAGTCTTTGGGTCTTGCGGTAAAGTCACGTAGATAGAAAAATGATTTGAAAAAATCACGACGTTTCGATCGCAACACAAGCAATCGTCTTCAGGTGAAAAAATACAGCAGGCGAACTGCTGAGGCAGGATAAATATAGCGAGATAACTACTGCAGTAAGAGGTTATATAGGTTTGAGATGGGTACAACCCAAGGGTAAGTGGGCAGGGCTAGAGATGGAATTTACAAGTAATATACCTCGGCCATTGTATTGCTAGAGATTAGAGATTAGCATGTCAATGTGAGATGGCTCCCGCAGCAGCGGCTGTGTTAATGAGACACATTCAGCCTATTAAACAACGAGAGCCACCACCACATCGAGGAAAAGGGAAGCAGCGGCTATGTTAGTGAGACATTTAGCCTGTTAATGTAAAGACATTTAACAAGGTAATGTAACTCAGAGTCGGAGATAACTGTTAACATCGGCAGGTAGGATGGAAGCATCACAGCCAGTTATGACTTTACCTGGTTAATAACATCCTTCCAATGATTGCTCAGTTTGTATCCATCTTCTTGGTTGAAATTGTGTCTGTGTTTATATATCTCTATGGCTTCATGAACAAATCTTTGTTGATAGCCAGTGGGTTTGCATAGTACCTTTGTCTTGGAGAAACCAATTTCACGTGTGCCCACAGCGTTAAAACAATGATCACCTACGGCAGAGGTATTACTCCTACCGTTTTTCAGATCCGCCTTGTGTTCACGAACGCATGTCGCTTCGTTTCTCCAATGTTACTGTCGCAGGCACAACTTAGTTTGTAGACACCGGGGTATTGCATGTCAGGGATCACATCCTTCACAGATGGGATCAGATCACGAATTTTATTAGCGTAGGTTTTTGCGGTGGTGATGCATAGATCTCCTTAACGTTTTTTTGAGTTGTGAAGCGTGTCAATCGGCAACCCGTACAATGTTTTGCTCCATGTTCAGGAACTTGCTATCATGCCGAACACCATGCGGCACAACCCAAAAACACATCGGAGAGATGTGCTTTGGATAACCACCATTACCAACCTAAGTTAAACTCCCAGTATTAAAACAAGTCTTTCTCTTTGATCCCTGTCGCGCACCGGTTTTGATGTCAGACGCATCGGCGTTGCTGCCCCTAGCAATGAGCCGAGCAGCCAAGCACTGGGACGAGAAGGCATCGCCGTTGAGGGCGTGCTGCCCGGCCTGCCCCTCCGGCCAGCCTGGCTCCTCGGCCACGGGGCATCGCAGCGCCAGCCACAGTGCCGTGTCCCCGTCACGGTTACGCAGCTCCAGGTCGATCCTGGGCACAAATGACGGGTGGACAACTGGAGGCACCAATAACAACGGCAACAGCTGCGACAAGCGCAAGGCAAGGTCAAGGCTTCCAATGGAAGGATGCACTGAACTGCAATTATTTACAACTGTGATTTCAAAATCATTTGTTTCTCATTAAATAAACTTCAAACTTGTGTTGAACAGCCACGGATAGACAGCTTGAATGTGTATGGACAACAGCTGTTTTATTGGGTTGCATCTCCTTTAAGTTCATTGGTGCAGTTATGGGGAATATTGGTAATTAGGCTCAAACCATAAACTTATTATACCAATAACCGATTTAATCAAAGGAAGCTACCTGGATTGGAACCTAGGTTTTCAACGGTCAGCTTAGCACTCTGGCGTCTTGAGATACCCGGCCACCTCGGTCTAAACTACTTTAAAAAAAAATGGAAATTCAAACATACGGCTTACTGCTTGCACTGCAGCAGGAGGCTGAAGACAGCTTCATTCTCAGCCACGATCGCTCTGTGTAGAGGCGTCCTGTTACCCGGGGAGAGGAGAGACAAATCAAACAAGCTCTTTAATCAACACCTGCACAAGTACAAACCCTTGTGGCAGTCCAACATCGTAACTCGATATCGGTGTTTGGACAAGCTCAGGGGCACCATACTCTCCTCTGAATGAAACTCCCAGTCCAGGTCATGTTCTGGAGTTCACACACGCGACTGGAGCCGACAGCACTACGCTTCTTCCACATTTACAATTATGACTTTGTTATGTTATTCCTGAATACAAAAAAAATACTCAGTGAATTTATAATATGAATGAGTGGAACAGCAGTTCAAGGTAGTGATTTGATTCAGGAACTAATTGTTATTTGAAGAGTGGTGAAGTACCTCTTAGAGGCTGAAGGGGTGAAGTTAACCAATAATACATTGGTTTAAGATTCAGTATGGATTGATGTGTGACTACACCCCTAATAGTATCAATGAGATGCTGCTATGACTGGTGATGAGTTAATGTTTCATGATACAGTGCATGCATCGCCTTTCATGGTGTGTTTTTTTGTTAGGCTCTTCCCATCTCTCATCCTGGACAAAATCAATGACACATCGGCAAAATCGATGCGAATGGTAGACTGGTCGAGTATCATCAACAACCCCCATAGGGGCCCAGGCACAGCATTGAAGATTACACTCCTTCCACATCACCCGTGAGGCGCCACATCCGTTAGGGCAGGGAACCTATGGTGTGCGACTTCATTTCATATGCCCCGGGGCCACATGAGGCATACTACTTGAAAAAAAACCCGCAAACGATATTTATCCATCTTAGCTGCACTGACTGGGTACTGGAGCAGAATGTTTTGGTCTGCCAGCAGTGCAGTGCTAATTGCAGCGTGCTCAGTGACATGTCTTACATGCAGTTTTGTGCAAAAAGCATATGCATACAACCGTCGCGTGATCAAAGTTTACCATCAACAAGATATGTGGCCCACCAAAAGTATCTGAACGTCCTATTCGGCGGCCCTCAGTAAGGAAACATTTCCCCCACCCTTGCATTACAGCTTCGCCACAAGCAATAGCTTGAATATCTCAGCGCTGCCACTTACCATTAACGCACGATAATGGCCACTGCGTTCATTCATATTTCAAGGCACAGTACGGGTGATTAAAACGATGCCGCCCTTAACAGGATGCGCCAAAGTTGCAACGCAACAGTGTCCGAATCATAAATGGGAGGTCACAAGTGTAAATCCTGGTCATAGATCAAATTCAACCTACATCCCTCAGGGACCATTAAGCCTAGGATGCAAACCTGAAATGCTATACACTGTTCCGGAGGTTCGGTCTGGAAAACCCATACAAGCAATCACGTGCGCCTGCTTACAACAGATCACTCATAGATTCCTTTAAGTAATTCGATTTTAAATGTGTTGCACAAGGTCAAGCAAGAGCCTACGATATATAAACCCAAGGCATCATTGCAGGGTCTCTTGCAAACAGGATTGCATCCTAGGGTTAAAATATGCACTGCTTTGTGAGAAATCAAGTGGTTGTGGTTGTAACACACTGGCCCCAAGCACAGGAATGTGGAATCTCCATCACTGGCTCAGGACAAGTCCTGCTCATTGCATGTGTGAGCTCAGAGACACTTCAAACTCTTAGACAAGGCAATGTCCTCATTCAATCAAGGGCTGCTGGTTAGGTATGTAACAACACATCGATTTAGACTAACATTCATTTTTATACTCAAATTTCAAGCATATAATTGTGAGTGTAAAATAATTTTACATTTAAACAAAATATTAATGTTTATGCAAATGTTAAATTTAGGCCAATGGAACAAGTGTACAAATGAGACAAAAAGAGAGATATGAGGCCAATGAGACGATTACAAAGAGACAAAAAAATGAAAAATGTGCATCGAATTGTGCCCCTGATTTGTGCCAATTCATTGAATCGCTCCGCAGGGTGAAGGACAAGAGGGCAGAAGGATGTTGCCGTTAAGAGAGTGCTGTCCAATCTGCCCCTTCGGCCAGCCTGCCTCCTTGGCCTCAGGCCACCGCAGTGCCAGCCACAGCACCATATCTCCATCAGCAGGTCCAGGTCGATCCTGAGCACGAATGATGTGAGGACGATGGGGAGTACGGACCGGCCAGAGGAATCCTGGGTGTTGGGGTTGGCGCCGGCCTCTAGGAGAGCGTTAGCGATGAGCACGGTGCCGGGGCCGCTAGCTTCGTGAGCAGAGCGCGAGGACACCAGGTGCAAAGGCGTCTCCTGGCCCAGCACTGTCGCCGCGTTGGCAAACGCCCCGTGCCGGATCAGGAACGCTGCCGAGAACTCGTCGCCTGCCGTGTCATGGTCGTTTAACGTCACAAAGGAAAACAAATCGCGCCGACAATAAGGCTTGTATGCAGGTCAGCAGTGACTGCACGTAAAAAAATAAAACGCAACACTTTATTTAGTTTCGCACATCATTTAGGCTATATTCCAGCTCTAAAAAGCTGAAAATATCGGGTTGATTTTCACGCAGCAAACATTACTCTCATGTGGTTGGGAAGGTTGGAGAGTGATAGCCCTGACTGTGCAGAACTTGAAAGGATCTCAATGGTAGCTCTGTGGTATCTATTTCTGTGGGCCATACTGCAAACGAAGCGTTGCACGGCTCTAAAAGATCCCAAGTAGATTCTTCCTCTCACGACGTACCGCCGCCGATAGCAGAACCAGCATAACATTTTAAACACGTAACCCCAATGGGACAAGATTAAGCACGTTGCATGGCACATGGTGGGGGCATGCCCACCATCGCACCCAGTGCATACCGCGTGTGATGGCACGGTGCAGCAGTGTGCAGCCCTCGCTGTTGGGTCGCTCCACGTCGGCGCGGTGTGTCACGAGCGTCGTGGCAATGCTCTCCAGCCGCCGCTCCAGCGCCAACTCCAGCGGTAGCTTGCCCGCCAGGTCAGCCTCATCCAGCTTGTCCGGGAGCTTCACGCAACACGCAGGCACATGGGTGTGGAAGTGTAGGAATAAAACGCCTGTTTATAAGCGACCATAAATATGTACCTACTTAGTTTCTTAAGGCAAGTACGGTTAGTCAGCACCTATGAAGACTTGAACGGTGCACGAGGACGAGGGGGTGGCGAGTTCAGCACCACACCTGTCTGCCTTTGTCTACATAGTAGTGATGTTTACACACCATACTGGTATTCAATTAAGGCATAGTAAATTAAAATATGCAGCACTGAAACTGATATCTGCAGATTTATAGCACATCGTTATCCACTTCGCCATGTTCCCCTGCCCTTGTATACACGCACACACAACACTCAGACTCTACGTATCCAGAGAGTGTTGATCTCATCCTGATGATAATGATGACGGTAACAAACAAAGATGGGCAGCACCTGTGAGTCGTACTCGATGAGGTAGAGAAACACGACGTCCTCACGCTCGGCCTTGATGGCCTGGTGCAGCGGGAAGTCAGTCTTCGACTTGAACATCTTGTAGAGGAGTGGGGCTGTTATGCTGCTGAAATCCTCTGCTCGCAGGTCATCCTGTGCCCACACACACACCATGTGTCAGCCACGGCTCAATGCCGATCAGTTATTTGACAACCAATTGGATCACCGTGTCATTTTATTGTTCCACAATTAAAATAAAATGCAATCCAAATAAAACTGGTTGTGGACTATCACAACACCATACCCAGTGGCTGGCAATGATCTCCGCGCAGTAGTTAAGCAGGGAAGTGGCACCCAGCTCCTCGGCCGTCTGGTAGTAGCGGATGCAGTTCCTCACCGTCACCGAGGACATGATGGCTTTCTCAGACCTGCCAGGTAGAGAGAGCGGCCAGCTTATAGGTTCCTACCCCAACACCGCCCCCCGGCTCTTATATTCCAAAACTAGCTGACCCTTGTCTAAATAACACATTTCTTATGGATAAGTTATTTCTTTAAACAAAAGGAAAGAACAGCAATGGGCTCTTCTTTACCTCCTGCTATAGCAAATCTGTACAATGGAAAACTTTTAAGCAAGAGCACTTGCTTCAAGTACATTAAAACCATATTTTTGGTTTAGATATGTAGATGACACTTTGGTTGTCTGGCCACATGGTAAAGATACACTTAATTAATTTCTAAATTATCTCAATTCACAAAACCCGGCCATCCAGTTCACCATGGAAATGGAGGTAAGAGGGCAGGGCTAGAGATGGTCTGCCTGAGGCTGTGGAAGTGGCCATCTCTAGCCCCGCCCTCTTACCCTGAGGCTGCACCCATCTCAGGCCTATATAAGACCTTGTTTCAGTAGCTTTCTCTCTCTCACCTGAAGACGGTCGCTTGTGTTGCGATCGAAACAACCTGATCTATTAATTTTCAAACTACGTGACTTTACCGAAAGAACCAAAGAGTATACACTCCTTCTTTGGTTCTTTCGGTAAAGTCACGTAGAATGAGAAT
This sequence comes from Petromyzon marinus, assembly GCF_048934315.1. Classification (NCBI taxonomy): domain Eukaryota; kingdom Metazoa; phylum Chordata; class Hyperoartia; order Petromyzontiformes; family Petromyzontidae; genus Petromyzon; species Petromyzon marinus. The sequence goes on along the minus strand of NC_133704.1, from coordinate 4,073,380 downwards.
AAAATAATAAATTGATAAAATAACACAATAATATTCTCACGACGTTTCGGCCACAACACAAGCGGCCTTCATCAGGTGAAGGGACGAGACTGTCTGGTAGGACAACGCTGTCCTACCAGACAGTCTCGTCCCTTCACCTGATGAAGGCCGCTTGTGTTGTGGCCTACCAGACAGTCTCGTCCCTTCACCTGATGAAGGCCGCTTGTGTTGTGGCCGAAACGTCGTGAGAATATTATTGTGTTATTTTATTTTATCAATTTATTATTTTATTCTCATTCTACGTGACTTTACCGAAAGAACCAAAGAAGATTAATCATTGCAGTCACGAAAGCTTTAAATCGAAAAGTATACACTCCCTTTCCTAGATATTTTGCTCGTACGTGGCCTAAATGGTAAAATAATACACAGCGTCTACCGAAAGGGAACGCACAATGATGCCTATCTGAATGCAGATTCACATCATCACCCCACACAGAAATCCTCTCTCATCAAGATGCTCATACATCGGGCTAAAACAGTGTCAGATGGTGAAAGTCTGAGGAGAGAGATTAAACATGTTAAAGAAGCGCTACGATTCAATGGCTACAACAATGCTCAAATTAACAGAGCATTGAATGCCAAACCAAGATCGAACAGCAATACTGTTGAAAGCGATCAGGTTATTAAAACAATAAAAATACCAAATATCACGGGAGTAACTGACAAATTAGCTCGAGTTTTGCAAAAGCAAACATCAAAGTAAGATTTGGCATGGTACACAAGATTCAATAACTAGTATCTTGTACTAAAGATGAATCGCCTAAGTTATCAACAGAAGGTGTGTATCAGATTCACTGCTTATGTGGCAGATGCTATATTGGACAGACGGGACGTAACATCAGCGTAAGATAAAAAAAAAACACCAAATAAATATAAAATACTCTCAAACACAACTGTCGGCAGTTGCAGAACATGATTGCCAACAAGGGCACTCAATTGATGTTGTGTAAAACTAATTATGACTGGCCAAGGATATTTCAAGAATCCATTGAAATTTAGAGAAATAAAAATTATTTTAACCGCTCTGACAGCTACAAGCTTAATGCGGCCTGGAAGCGTATCATTAAGTAATACATCTTACAATAACAATTCCTTATAGAGGAAACACATACTAATTCACTGATTACTAATCTATTAGATAATTACAATCACCCCCCTCCTCCGCCTCTAATCTCTACAGCAGATTTAGTTCCATGATGACGTCGTCCTGCACTATTTAAGAGACCTGAAGCAGGTGGATTACTTAACTAATCTGGCAAATCGCCCGATGATGCTGGATGTAATTACCACCGAAAAGTTGTACTCAAATTGTAAATGTTGTGGATTTACTCTCCAACACACCGATGAGCTGAAGTAGTAACTAATTGGCATTTGTTTATGTGACAAATCCCTTACTAATTGGCTGTGTCGGGTGGTGGAGGGTTACGACACATTTATACTTACGCGATCTAACCCCAAAAACCTTTATTACGAATATTGATCACGAAAGCCTTAGTGTTTAACTGAACAATAGGCCTATAAACCAAATCACGCAGAATCTTGTGAGATCTCTGAAGCCAAGCAGGATTTAGTCTGTATCATGCTTAGATAGGAGACCACGAAGCATAAGACATATGTTATAGACTGGTGCGGAGCTACATCATGGGCAGCAGAAGAGAGTGCAGTAAAATCAATTGTTGCGTTCCTCGCCTTCACTAACCAGCACTCAATAGGGTGAAGTACGTTTAAATTACCGACTTGCAGGATTTCGTGAGAAGGCCCTCACCCATCAGTCAATTTAAACAATGGTTCTTCGTTTACAGGTACAACTAGAGTGGAAAATGCTATGGACTACAGCAAAAGCCCGCGAGAGCCTCGAGAGCCATCATGCAATCTGTAAACACCGTCAGCACCCGTTTAGCGGGAACGCGCATGGCAGTGCTCGTGCCGACTCACCGCTCTCGCAATGGCGTCAGCTTGTATTGACTGCCTAGCTTCATGAGCTCGGTGAGGAAGGCCTCTCCCTTGCCAGCTGTATCCACGTCCTCCGTGTACACCCACCGCAGCATTGCCACTGCAACCTCCTCGTCGATGCCTGCCACCGGAGTGTCCACAGCAGCAGCATCAGCAGCAACATGCAGATAAAAAAATCTGAAGCAGAATTCTGTATTTGGGCTCCACATATAAGTAGTTTTAGTCCAGCAGTATGTTGGCTTTCCAGACCAATATTATCAAGCAGCATTTGTAAAAAAAAAACCTCTAGACCGGTTGTAACCTTCTGGATCTCATCAACAGTCAGTTGTTATCTTGGGACAGCATCCCCATCAAAACCTTGTTGCTTACAGCAGGGTAGGGAACACATGGCTTGTGACTTAATTTCAAGCAGCCCGTGGCTAAATGAGGCCGACCAATTCGAAACAGTCGGAAAATAATATGTATCCCTCACTGCAAGCACCTTAGCTGCACTAATCTGGTACGACAGGGGAATAATTTAAACCTGACAACAATGCTGTTTCCCATTTCATCAGACCCAGTCACTTCTGCCACTGTAAGAGGTCTCTTGCAGTGACAGGAGTGACTGGGGTGTGTGTTACCATATGGCCCGCCAAAGGAATTTGAAAGTCCCCACCCCGGCTGACAGATTTGTTAATGCGGGATTCGGAAGCACAAGGGTGAAATGCGATTGGGGATCGTATCCTACCCGACAGGTCGAGCGTGTCGGAGGAGGCCATGCTGCTCATGCTCCACAGGTCGCTGCGTGCTGCGAAGACGAACTTGTGTCCTGGCATTGCCTGCTCTTTGAGCTTCACCTGCAGGTCACTGGAAACAGTGAGGGTGAGATGTACACACTGACACCAAGCACTCTAAGCTGCTACAAAGTAAATAGACAGGTAAGGCAGTTGTTTAAACACCAAAATAAGATATTATTGAATCCATCCACCAATGGCGCTTTCTGATAAAGTCAAAACCAGCCTTGCTTAAATCCTACCTGGATACAGTAAATTGTCCGTGAGTCAATGATTGGAAGTTTATTGTCAAACAGGCTTGAGAAATTATACAACCACGTACACTAGTCCTGGGTCTTACTCGTCAGGACACTGAAGTGTGTCCCGCAAGCATAGTTTAACTTTTACATTCTTGTTGAGTATATTGTCTATACCAGGGGTCGGCAAACCAATTTGATTAAAAAAACGATATTTCAAGAGCCGCAATGCATGTGAATGAGACAGTGGGACCTTAATAAACAATGTCATGAAGCAGTCCTTAAAGAGCCGCATGCAGCTCTGGAGCCACAGTTTGCCGAGTCCTGGTCTATAGTGTATTTCTGAACGTAGCATTTGGTCTGCAATTACTTCCTTCCCAAAGCATTATCTGAAACACACATTCGTTCTGGCAGCTCGAGATCTACTGCATGGGAGGCAGGGTATAAATAATGGATAACGGTCGGCGCTCTGCAGGAGATGGAGAGGGGGACTCTTGACCACGGCTGATGATTAACAGGAGTGCTGTGATGATTTTTTCGATGATGATGATGACGACAACAACACACGCTCACCTGTAGAGCTCGCTGCGGTAGAGGTCTGCGACGAACGCGAGCAGCCGTGAGATGAAGTCGTCGGCGCGTTCGTCCTGGCCCGACGCGGCCGCCAGGTGAGCGCACCTGCGTTCCGTTTCCGTTAGCTTCTGCTGTAGTTTCACGTACTCCTGCCGCAGAAGCGCCAGGTGCTTCTGCAGCTTGGCCACATCTTCCCCTGCCACCAACAGCGGCAACAGAGGCAGCAGCATTAGCACTGTGGCTTGGCAACGTAGCAGATCCGAGACCAAGACCAATGAATGCCCAGCTATTTAAACGGACCATTATAAAGTTGTGTCAAGTGGGCAAGAATGCACAAGGGAAGCCAGAAATAAGAGCCTGTGGCAGAGAACAGAGACTCTGCGTCAAGACTAACACAGGAGCTTTTGTAACAAAAAAAGCCAGGAAGATATGCAGCAAGAAAAGTTTTCTGCGCCACTCCTGTTTCCTTATCCCAAACACAAACGTGTGGTTTCCACCCTGCAAATGCGAGGAGGATCATAACTTCCTTATTCAAAGAATATACTGTTTAGGCCATTCTTCATACTTATAGAGTCTGGTCCTACGACTCAGGAACAAGTGACAACACTATTTAACAAAAAACTAATTTTGTCCCTGGGTAGTAAGTGTTATTTCCTAATTGCTTATGCCTCAAAAGTACAGAAAATGGATATTATTCCCCACAAGCTTTGCTTTTGTAACCAGGACACAAAAGCAAAGTTAATAATCCACTCCATTAATAACACTGTGTAACACATTTTTTGTTTGTTCCTGGGTAGTAAGTGTTATTTCCTAATTGCTTATGTCTCAAAAGTACAGAAAATGGCTATTATTCCCCACAAACTTAGCTTTTGTGACCAGGACAGTGATATTTTGAAATGTACCTATTTTCAATGAGAAAACGTGGTGTGCATTTGTGTCATTCCTTCACGTAAAGTCCCGGTCACAAAAGCAAAGTTTGTGATGAAGAATAATAGCCATTTTCTATACTTTTTAGGCATAAGCAATAAAAAATAACACTTACTACCCAGGGACAGAAATCGTGTTTACATAGTGCAATCAACAGTTAGCGAAAACTTGAGGAGTCTAGCGCTGCAGTTGAGGAAAAGGGCAGTCTAGAGCCGTGCATTAGAAGAGTCTGGGGCAGGTGATTTATCAGTTGGATCTCGAGTTGTGATTGAGGAACCGGACAGTCGAAACCTGTGAATGGGAAGAGTCTACAGTTGCTATTGCACAGCTGTACCATCTGTTAAACGACTGGACATCTGTAAAAACAAGAGCTCATCTCGGATTCCTCCAGTACAAATACATATTCTGATAAAATATTCGCACTGAGAGTGGAATTGTGACTGATGAACATGTGATAACCTCGAGTTGTGTGTAACGGGTGGGTGTGTAGGAAAGTCTATTGCAACGAGGATCATACTTGTCAACCCGTTATGAATGCCAACCTAATTACAGACCAATTCAGACCTTATTGGTCTCAACGTTCATCCTACAAAGTCCCATCACAAAGGAGAAACACACACACAACGAAACGGCTATACGCCGTATGGACTTAAAAACTAAATTTCCCTGTACAAGAATACGGCTTAAAGCGTATGGGTTGACACGGTATGGAGGACTACATGGGGCAGTCTGGCGCTGTAGTGGCGAGAGTTTGGATCTGTTTGGGGAAGCGGGGCGAGGAGGAAGTTCTCTCTCTCGCCGCGAGTTTAAAATCGCTCAACTATAAGGGGATCAACAACAACAAGCGCCATTCGCCACTCAGTGTCGGTGACGTCACAACGGCGCTCGTGCCAGGCTAGGTGAACGTTTAAGGCCACGTGAAGTGTCGAGCCGCCCGCTGGCAGGAGGAGGTTACGGGACAGACCCAGATGCCATGGGTCGACTGAGAGTGAAATGGTTGAGTGAGATGACTGAGTAAGCTGACTGAGTGAGCTGATTGACTGAGATGACCGAGTGAGTTGATTGACTGAGATGACTGAGTGAGTTGACTGAGTGAGGTGACTGACTGAGATGACCGACTGAGATGACTGACTGAGATGACCGAGTGAGGTGACCGAGTGAGATGACCGAGTGAGGTGACCGAGTGAGATGACTGAGATGACCGAGTGAAGTGACTGACTGAGATGACCGAGTGAGGTGACCGAGGTGACTGACTGAGGTGACTGACTGAGGTGACCGAGTGAGATGATTGACTGAGATGACCGAGTGTGGTGACCGAGTGAGGTGACTGACTGAGATGACCGAGTGAGGTGTCCGAGTGAGATGACCGAGTGAGGTGACTGAGATGACTGACTGAGATGACCGAGTGAGGTGACTGGCCGATGCACTACCACCTGTGCCCCCCCCCCCCCGACTGTGCCAACTATAACGGGATCGCACCCCCTCTCTCACTCACGCATTGTAAACCCCAGCGCGGATAGGCGAGCACGCCCCTTGGGCCGCATCCTATTGGCCGCGCGACGCCTCAACCCCACCCGCGCGCGCGCTCGCAGCCAATCGGGAGGCGCGCGGAGCAACAGCTGCGCGCGCCCGCGCTACTGAATCTAAACGGCGCGCCCCCGGAAGACGGCGGCGCCGGACTTGTCGGCCTTTACCGAGTAAACCCCCCCCACTCCCCCCCCGAGGCGGCATCCGCTAGAGACGGCGCCCGGATTAACCCTGCTAAAGCAGCCTGCGGGTTCCGCCACGATGGACGACTCGCGGAGTTGCACCAAAGAACAATCTCCCTCCCCTGCGTTCCCTCCCCGCTCGCAATCGGCGAACCCGCTCACCGTCCGCCGCAGCCGCCGCCATGTTGGAGGCCTCGCGAAGTCTCGCGAGAGTCACGAGGTCGCGCGAGACTTGGCCAGGGTAAAAGATGGCCGCGGCGGAAGCGGTGAGTCTTTGAGCGAGTTTGCCGCCAAAACTCGAGAGCGGCGCGGGATTCCCGCGCACTTTTTCGCGGTCAAACCGCGGATTTGTTCATCTTGGCGCGGTTGTTTTTCGTTCATAATTCAGACAGAGTACGCAGGCACTCATAGTTTCCTCACGGATTGTCAGCGCCCACGCTGCTGGCTGCTGCTGCGGCGTCGTCGTCGATAATAGAGATTACAACGGAGATTAAAAAAAAACACGTTGAGAACGCACGTGACTAAACTAACGCGTTCGCGTCCCTTGTAATTAAGATTGATTATAACACGAGCGATAGTTACATTAGGTTATCAACGTCTGTTGGCGTTGGTGTCGAAATATGAAGCGACGACAGCGATTCATGCGCCAAACAAAACATGTAACTTCTGTTCGTATACAACACATGCGCAGTCACAAACATGTTTGCGTCATTGTACAAACGTTTTCGTCTTTAAGTGTTGTACTGAAATCCTATTTTGCATAATTGGACGGTTTAATACATTGTTTCTTACACATTATTTTATTGTCTATTAGGCTATGTGCATTCAGCCAGTCGTGAAAATTCCACGTGGGAGCAACTTTCTGCTCCAAATATATAAATGTTATGAAGCCTCGTACTGTACTGACACAACTTAACGAAGCAGTTTTTTTTTCCATCGCATAGCGACTAATTTCGTAACAGTGATGGTTAATGTTTGTCTTTTTTTCCCCCTCGGAAAGTGCCGCTAAGTCTCTACGTTCACGAGACGCCTGCATTGATCCTTATGGCGATATCAGATAATAGTACCAGATAATAATAAATTGGCCGAGGCAATTAAATATTTTATTTCTGAGACACTTGCTACTCCGCGATGTCGAAACGCCAAGTATTCACGTTAAACAAACCATTAAGGAAAAATTCAAATTTCAATAGTTGCATCGTGTACAGCTCGTCGAGATGAGTCGATTTGCCGCATCGCCGACCATCATCAGACTAAAAATAACTGCATCACGGACGTTATGCGAGAGCCGGGCTACTAAGGAACCCCCAGGGGTACGTACCTCCATAAGGTTCATATGTCCAGTTTAAATACTAAACGGGTATTTAGGTTTCATGCGGGTGGAAACCAAGAAGGCTTGGAGAAATATCTACGCAAAGTCTCTACTTGCCAATGTCCTGCTCACCCCGAAGCGCCGACCCACCCACCCCACCCCCAAGTGGGTGAATCATTCCCACAAATCTATCGGAGCGTTGCGCCGCATGAATGAGAGCCCCCCATGCGTGTTACAAAGCGGAGAGAACTCGTTTGTGGACTGACCGTACCCCTGTTCTCTAACCCGACCCCCCACAGAAGGACGAGGAGGCAGGTTGCCCGAGCCCCCCACTGCCATCAGGGCGGACGCTGAGACGCCAGCGGCGGCCCGCGGTGGGTGCAGGTCAAGGGCCATCGGTGGGTGCAGGTCAAGGGCCATCGGTGAGCGTGCACCCATGAGTGCCACGCAAAATCACAACCGCGCTTGCTTTAATGCGTAGGCTTTCGCGACCAATATCGTCCATAATACAGGTCTTTTTTTGTTGCGTTAGATGGCGTAAATGTATTAATGTGTCGTTAAACCCCGCCGCCACCACCCGACACAGCAAATTAGTAAGGGTTGTCACGTAAACAGAACATGCCGATTCGTTACTAGTACAGCACACCGGTGTGTTGGAGAGCCAAGCCACGATATTTACAATCAGAGTGCTCTGATCTGATATTACCTGTCTGAGCCACCCAGCCACTTCTCATACTGTTAATAATATATGCCATGTACCAGGTGCACTGTACACCATGTAAAACCAAAGCAATGTACAGACTAAGGTCATCTCATTCCCTTAGGAATTAACACTGCCTGAAGTTCTTACAGAAACATACACAACAGAAAAATATTTCAGGGAGTTCTCTTTCGAACAAAGAGTATGCAATCTGCGCAGTCACCGTGACCTTTACGTCTTATTACAAGTTATTGTATTATAATCCAACAGACTGACAAAACATAGAGTAGCCAAGGAAGATTTCTACATGGGCCACTGACACTAAAGAAGCAGTACGTGACTTTACCGAAAGAACCAAGAATAAGCAGTGCATCGTTTAACATCAGTCAATGTTAAGCAAAGCATTGGGTTTGAGTGATCTCTTCCTCTGCTGCGCTGTCCAGTGTGCGTTTTGTCCAAAGAGCATGTTAATCTGTGACGCACCTTTGTTTTCTCAACGAAGGTAAAATGTGACCTTCATCTCTTTGGGATCAGCGGTGGCCAAATGGAGTCTCCCGAGCTGCATACGGCTCTTTAATCCAACACATGCGGCTCGATCGAAAGGGCATAACGGAGAGTATACTATCACGGTAGCAAATAATAAATGAATGTCTCCTGTGATGTGCTGTGCTGAAAACTGTCTATATATATATACTTATATATACACTTGGCTCATTCCGGAACTCATGGGTACTTTTTGACTCTTGGAATGTTAACAGGTTGGCCACCCCTGCTTTGGAGACATTGACGATGAGAAGCAAAGAGATTATCTGGATTTGGAAGTAAATGACACCGAGTCATGCCCAACAGTGAAGAAAATGAAGTGTGTGCCCAAGCCAAATACTAATTTCATCTGTATTTCTGACTCAGATGAGGACCTCAGTCAAGAAGAGTGAGTATAGGAGAATGTGTCCAACTTTAATGTTAAAACTTAAGTATTTTTTTTACATTTCTGTCAACTTTGTGGTGCTGGAGAAGCCATCAGTGCCAACATTTTCAGGCATACATGTGCAGCTGGAGCACTAACAAGACAGTGAACAATGGAATAGAGAATTTACTTGAAGATACATTTTTAAAACCTTTTTACCTCACATTTGTGTCGCTCAAATTTGTGAATTAACGCTTTTCTTTGGTTTTCTCTTATTTGTGTCTCCTTGTTGGTAGAGACTCGTGGAAGAATAATTCTCCAGCCCCACCATCTCCACCAGCACCTCGGCCTCGCCTCCAACAGAGACCCAGGAGAAGCCTTGACTCCAAAATTTTGTGAGCATTCCCCTTTGTGTGGTCAAACTAATCTCTCAATGCACTCGCATATTTGTGCCCTTCAGGTTTCAGGCTGCATTACTATGCAGATATTTCTGGTAATAATGGCGTGTGGATGCAGGAAATGTGAACACCCTGCTGCGTTGTCACTTATGAGGCCACTGCGATTCTGCTACCACAGGGAAGTGGATCGTTTGCTGAGTGCTTGCCGGAGTGAGGTGGACACAAGTGGGCTGGATGACTCACTGTCACTGGTTCCTCCACCTGACGCTCCTAAGGAGGAGGTCACTGCTAAGGTCCGCTGCCAAAGCAAAGTTCACCGGATCAAGCTTTTACATGTATGTATTGACCTCTGATCCATCTCACGTTTCCAAAATGGTAAATTAATGCTTTGCCTTACCAGCAGTGAAGTATGTCTCGGAGTGTCTTTATTTTAACTTTGATTCCAGTTATGTGTTTTTGTCTGATATTTTTGGTTGTGAAAACTCGGGAGTGAAACTTTGGATATCATGCCTATACAGCATAACTGTGAAACCTATACAGAAATATTGTTTTCCTATTGAAGGCTCTTTATTTACAAGTGTTTACTCAATTGATTTAACTTTGTATTTCTCTACTCTTTGGTTCTTTCTGTAAAGTCACGGTATAAAATAAAATAAATCACGCCGTTTCGGGCGCAACACAAGCATCCATCATCAGGTGGGAAAGCATGGTCTGCTGCTGAGGCAGACTGTTTTAAAAGGTTTGAAATGGGTGTAGCCCAAGGGTCATAAAGAAGTGGGCGGGGCTAGTGATGTTAATGCGAGAAATTAGCATGTAACTGTAAGATGGGAGAGCGGCCTCCTCGACGAGGGCACAGAAGTGGCTATGTTAATGTGAGAGATTAGCATGTTAATGTGAAAACGAAGAGTGGTACAATCCAAAGGGCATGTGAGCATGAGAGTGCAATCCAAAGGCATGAGAGTGCAATGCAAAGGACATGTGAGCATGAGAGATCTAAGAGAGAGGCATAGAGAGAGAGACAGAGAGTCTGAAATAACAGCTGACATAGGCAGGTAGGACTTTACCTGGTTAATAACGTCCTTCCAATGATTGATCATTTTGTACCCATCCTCGGTTGAAGTTGTGTTTGTGTTTATATATCTGGGTGGCTTCATGAACATATCTCTGAAGGTAGCTGTTAGGCTTGCAGAGTACCTCCGTCTTGGAAAAATCTATTTCATGTGAGCCCACAGCGTTAAAACAATGATCAGCAATGGAAGAGGTATTGGTCCTACCGTGTTTCAGATCTGCCTTGTGTTCACAAATGCGATCCGAGACATGTCGTTTCGTTTCCCCAATGTAACTGCTGCCGCAACCACAACTCAGTTTGTAGACACCAGGGTATTGCATGTCAGGAATCACATCCTTTACAGATGGGATTAAATCACGAATTTTGTGTACTGTGTTGAAACGAACCTGGATCTTGTGTTTGTTTAAGATTTTGGAAATCTTTTTGGCAACCCCTCCTATGCAAAGTAAAGTGATGGTTTTGGTTAGATCCTCAGAAGGTTGTCTCCGCATGACTGGGGAGACAGCTTTGTGGATTGTACGGTCCCAGTATCCGTTCATCCTGAGGGCTTTGTGTACGTGCTCCAACTCACTGGCTAGGTGGTGCTGGTCGGAGATGCAACGGGGGCCCTATGGTGTAGTTTTTTGATGAGGGAATTCTTCTGGGCTGGATGGTGATGGGAGTCAGGCTTTTTAGATAGGCATCCATGTGGGTGGCTTTCCTGTATACCGAATGTCCCAACGAGCCATCAGGTCTCTTCTCGATCAAAACATCCAGGAATGGTAGCTTGCCATCCTTTTCCACTTCCATGGTGAATTTGGTAGACGGGTGTATGGAATTGATGTGGTTGAGAAATTGGTTCACTGCTGGCAGGCCATGTGGCCAGATGACGAATGTGTCATCCACGTATCTCTTCCACAAGGAAGGACGTAGGGTGGATGTCTGGATGGCATCTGTCTCAAATTTATCCATGAAAACATTTGCTACCACTGGCGATAAGGGAGAACCCATTGGGGTACCCTCATTTTGTTTGTAGAATGTACCATTCCAGGTGAAGTATGTGTTGGTAAGGCAATGCCTTACCAAAGTTGGTACATCAGCATTCAGTCCTTGTTGGATCAAGTCTTCAATTATTGCAATGTTGTCAAGTACAGGTACATTGGTGAACATAGAGACTACATCGAAACTGACAAGCAAATCATCTGGAGACAGTGAGATGTCCTTGATTAGAGAAACCAAGTGAGCTGAGTTAAGTACAGCTGAGGTGGACTTGCCCGTGAAAGGAAGCAGGGTCTCAGAAAGAAATCGGGCCAGTTGAGTTAATGGTGGAGACGATAGGATGGTGCGGGGTACCTACTTTGTATTTCTCATTTCACAGAAGCAAACGATTCCCTTATAAATCTAAATATATGTCTACTTATTCTTTGGGTATTTCGGTAAAGTCACCTAGATGGTTCAAAGAAAATAACAAAAACTATGACGTTTCGATCCCAACACAAGCGATGGTCATCAGGAGGAAAGAGGGATGACTCACTGACGATCGCTTGTGTTGTGATCGAAACGTCGTTTTTTGCTACTTTCTTTAAACCATCTACGTGACTTTACCAAAAGACCCAAAGAATATTAATTCCTGCAGTCACGGAAGCTTTAAGTCAAGATTTATATGTTTACTTTTTCAGTTTTCAGTCTCATTTATTAGGATTTACCCTGTGAGCCATTCGGCTCTTGATTTGGTTGCAACCGCAACAAACAATAAAATTACAAGATACACCTAAAATTAATTGTACACAAATCTAAACATCACATACATAAACAATAAAATCCATGCTGCATGCAAAAAGTGCAAAAAATTCCATTTCGATGTTTGATCCCAATAACAATCATAATACAATACAGATCAAAATTTTAAGTATAAATCTATACTAAATTAAAAAAATCGGGCCAAACCAAGCCGCTCTAAAACTTACTACAACAATGCTATATAAACAACGTAACAGTTTTCCCAACAAATGTGATTAAAAGTTTACAATAGCGACACACACAACACACATCACTAAACCTAGCATCCTTCGCTAGCTGCATAAGTCAATCCATAACAGCCGGATTAACAATAGCAGTAGCAGCGCACTATAATAAAAATACATAATAATTTCATACATTGGTCATCTATAGCTATATTTATTTCAGGCCACAGGATAGCAGTGGCAGCGATGGTTGTACGACTCCTCTAGAGCATTTTTTAGTGATTGTCTTGTTGGTAATGATCCAAGCTGGAGTTTATTTGCGATAGCATTCCAGACCCTGGGGGCATCTATAGCAAAAGCCCTTTCTCCAGTATTTGTACGGCAATTAGGAATGCGAAGCTGGTAAATGAGCGAAAATCTTAGCTCATATTTGTTTTCCGAAACAATGAGGAGATCCAGCAGGTAATCTGCGGATTTTTTTGTAAGTACATCGTAAATAAATAATATCTGATGCATAAGACGTCGATAATTAAGAGATGTTAAGTTTGACCCCCAATGTAGAAATCGCAGTGGTGGGTCCTATATGGGCAGTTCAATGCAAATCTTAAGGCCGAGTGATATATTGAGTCAAGCTTCTTCAGAACAGTACTGGGTGCTGATTTATAAACTTGTAAATTATTTGCCAGGCATGACTCGATTAATGATCCTGTTTTGTGGTGCATTGCTGTGGCCTCAGGATGAGTGCTTCCATTCCGTCGTAAGCCACATAGCTATCACCTGCGAGGTGGAGCCTGCGAGGGTGAGCCTCTTCCTACAAGAAAAGGAGATCTCTCCCACTGACACCCCCTTGTCAGTCCAGCTGTCCATCACCGACATTATCGGTGAGTCACACTGGCACGTACTGCATGCACCTGTTGCTTTCCACTCGCTCTACACATTAGCGGACTGTGGTTTTCACAATCATGAATATTTTTTAATCGCCATGTCTTCGGGTTTCTTCTCTACATATGAGTGACACTTGAAACTTGGTAACATTATACATGAATTCGCATGAGCCACGGCAGAGAACATTGAAGCCCATTTGATCTTGACCACTGAGGCGTTATTTTGTACACTGAATAATATATGATGTTTCCACCTTTATTACAGAATGCATCATCACAAAATCAGCCCTGGCTCGAGAAGGACCCACACATAAGCCTGCTAATGCCATCGCTCTGAAAGTGCAGAGCAAAGAGAAAAACTCAATCCAGATTATAACCATCGGCAAGGTATGAAGTCCTTTGTTCGACACAAACTAGCACTAAATTGAATTTTGTCTCAAAGTTAAATGTTTATCATTGCATAGTCTGATTTCTTTGAAACATTCCTTGAAGTTTATAAAAAAATAATATATTATTGTGCCCCCTCCATGTTATATTAAGTTTATAAAGCAAATGCTGTCTAATTTACACCACAATTTCATTGTGCACTCGAGTTGTCTAAACTTTACATTTATATGCCTCATAGCACGATGCTGATAGCACAGTTGGGATACAATTTAAAATGACAGCTGCTTAGGACAGCTACTTAGGACTGCTTGGGACATTTCTCCCACTCAATGCTTAAGATGCATTGCTCAAATTTGACAGGCTCATTATGAATACTGAAGATATGTAAACTACACGTGATAATGTCAATACCAATTTACTTTTAACAGTAATAGTTTAATGCAGAGGATGTCTACCGTGGTGGACATGGGGAGATAAGTAATACTGTACTTGGTGTTTGCTTGTTAATGGAAGTCTGCAGCATGCTATGAAACTGAGTGCACGTGAGCTGTTAAGGGGACCCTTAAAAGCACTGAGCGCAGTTTTATTATCCAGATGCATACGCACAACCGGATGTCGGTGCATGTGTGCTCTTTATTTATGCATGGGCGCAACTACATATTTGCAGCTGTGGATATATCTTTTGTTAATTATTTGTAGGTAAACTTGCACATTTCTTCAGCAAAAAAAATCATCACTTTTCTATAGCACGGTTTTATCTTTAATTTGACATCAAGGTGGGGCTTGTGGTTGCAGCAGAGATAGGAATACAGAGAAATATAAATGTGGAATATAGTAGTCTCCCCCTATGGAAGAAGCTAAAAAAACAAAGAAATAGCAATTAGCCCCTAAACTACAGTTTATATTTAGAAAACAAAATATAGTGTGCTTTTTAATGATTTCAAACTTAGCTTGAAAGCATGAATACATTAGCTCTGTCTGTAACATGTCACAATAATTATTATAAAGATCATCCAATATAAATGCAATGTTACTATAAGGTTGTGTTGCTATTCGGGACTTAACCGAGAGGAAACCAGCAAAATGTATCAATCTTTTTTTAAACTCATTTTTGTCTGTCTGTCTGTCTGTGTATGTACACACCTTTGTGACGCTTTTAACTGACAAACTGTGGGGTTTACGTATCAAAAAAGTACCCAGATAGCAGGCAATAAGCCCCGGGACAAAAAAGCGCTATTCGTTTTTACCATCCGTCAAGTTTAAAGGAGTTAAATTAACAATTTATTCCTTTTATACGCTGAGGGCAGCGCCAAAGCATGCATCTGCACATGCGTGAGAACGCTGACTCGGTGGGGACAGGGAAAAATTCTCATTCACGTTCGAAACGCAAAAAAACAAAACACTAAGGTAAATTCTTCAAAGTGTGATGTCCTCCCCCCCCCCACCCCAATGTGTGCAGTTACTACTATAGAGTCGGTATGTACGACTATAGAGTCGGTAGATACTACTGTAGAGTTAGTAGATACTGCTATAGATTCAATAGATACTATTATAGAGTTAGTCGATACCACTACAGTCAGTAGGTACTACCATAGTATATACTGCTATCAAGTCGATAGATACTACTGCAGTCAGTAGAAACTACTGTAGTCACTAGATACTATAGAATCAGTAGTTACGACTATAGTTGGTAGATACTACTATAGAGTTAGTAGCTACTACTATAGTCAGTAGTGTATACTACTGTAAAGTTAGTAGATACTGCTATAGAGTCGATAGATACTATTATAGAATCGATAGATCCTATTATAGTTGGTAGATACTACTGCAGAGTCACTAGATACTACTATAGAGTCAGTAGTTACGACTATAGAGTCGGTATATACTATTGTAGAGTCGGGAAATGCTACTGCAGTCGGCAGATGCTACTGTAGAGTAAGTAGATACTGCTATAGAGTCAGCAGATACTACTATAGAGTTAGTAGTTACTACTATCGTCAGAAGATACTACAATAGAGTAAATAGATACTACTATAGATTCAGTAGATACTACTGTAGAGTCAGTAGTTACTACTATAGTCGGTAGATACTACTATGAGTCGTATATAATACTACAGTCAGTAGATACCACTATAGTCACTATATACTGCTGCAGTCAGTAGATATGACTATAGAGTGAGCAAGATACTGCTGTAGAGTCTGCAGATACTACTATAGTCAGCAGATACTACTGTAGAGTCAGTATTTACTACTATAGAGTTGATTGATACTACTATAGAGTCGGCAGATACTATTATAGTCAGTAGATACTACTACAGTCAGTAGATACCACTACGGTCAGTACATACTACTATAGAGTCAGCAGATACTACTGTAGCGCCATATTCTACTGTAGCGCCAGATACTACTATAGAGCCACTAGATACTACTCAATATATTTTATGTAGGGTGTGTAGGTATATATGACTATGGGGGGGTAAAATATTTTTTGAGGGGGGGGGGGTCGACAATTTTCGGAAACCTTTTAGATCAACTATTTACCCCCCACTTTCTAATTATTTTTGATTCGGGACTTCTATAAGCCGCTTATATTTTGTTGACGGGCAAATGGACAAACGGAATGCCGGGCTTTCACAATAGCTTAGTATTTGTACATGTTATGTTTTTAAGAGAAGACAAGTTTTGTAATATATTTTTTCCCCGGGCAACGCCGGATACTTCCTGCTAGTAGTTTATAAAATTGTGGCTATAAATACCAGTGCAAATAGGATTATCCTTGGTGACCAAGGCGATGTAATTTCGTGCGACATTTCTTCACATCACACTGCGGATGATGCTTGACATTTCCATCTTGTGCGGCTTAATATCTAACTTCATTTTTGGTAATTAAACACCAGATTAAGTTGGGAAACAGTACATAATGTGCGAGTATGCATTATTTTCTCCCCTTGTATAAAAGCTGAAGATAAATTCCATGGTGGTGACATCCTTATCCCTTAAATCCAGACGGAGCCCCTGAGCGTGTTGATGGAGAAGTACACAGCGTTGGTGGGGTCAGGCAAGCAACGCTTGGTGTTTGTGCTTGACGGAGCGGACCTTGACGGCACCAGCACGCCCCACGAACTCGACCTGGAGGATGGCGACCTCATCGATGTGCGGGTCATGTGATGGAAAATGATTGGTAATATACGCCATTACGTAGACTTCAAACTGTCGCTGCTGAATTGTGTGCCCAACCAAGGCAAGGTTGGATTTTAATTCTGAAGTTTTGCCATCGACCCCACGAGTATCAGTGTTGTGCTGGAGAACGAATGTTTACCAGTCATAATCAGCCTCTTTCATTACTATTTTTGGTTCTTCAAGAATATGAATCCCTGCAGTCACAAAAGCTTTAAATCGAAATTTATTTCAATACTGTTTGTTGTTAAATTTAACCACATTAATCAGAACCACATACCATAAACAGCCAAAATATAACTAAAACTACAATTTAAGCTCAACCACAAATCAAAATATAATTGCAACCACATTGTTACTATAACCATAAGCACAACAACCTGATAACCATCACAATCCAATCACAACCACCATATATAGTAATAGGTTTTACCCTTTTAACTGGCACAAAAAAAACCTGACACCTTTATTCAAGGCATCATGTCTGCAATAACCACAACACAAGCAGTCAAAATGCAAACAAAAAGACAACTCTGATAATAATATGCACTGTCCTTGAATTTGATTGGTCCACACCCGAGACGGCTTTCTTTAGAGCCTAGTCTCCACTGGCGTTGGACCAGAAGACGCCAAAAGGCGTACAACTCAAAAACAGCACACTGTCAGAGTATTGAGGGCCCGGGGTGAGCTGTTTTTGAGTTGTACGCCTTTTGGCGTCTTCTGGTCCAACACCAGTGGAGACTAGGCTCTAAAGAAAGCCGTCTCGGGTGTGGACCAATCAAATTAAAGGACAGTGCATATTATTATCAGAGTTGTCTTTTTGTTTGCATTTTGACTGCTTGTGTTGTGGTTATTGCAGACATGATGCCTTGAATAAAGGTGTCAGTTTTTTTGTGCCAGTTAAAAGGGTACAACCTATTACTATATCTTGTTACTGGCAAAGGAGGTCTCATAATGTAAACCACCATATAACCACAACCATAACTACATTACAACTATTACCACACTAGATTTGAAGTTTTCGTGACTGCAAGGATTCATACTCTTTGTTTTTTTCGGTAAAGTCATGTAGGTAAAATAAAATAAAACAACTAAATTAAATCACAACGTTTCGGAGGCAACACAAGCTTCCGTCTTCAGGTGAAACAGTCACAGAAGAATCGCTGTACCAAGTGGGGAGCCCTTGAGACGACCGGGATTATATACAGGTTAAGAGGGGGGGGGGGAGGAGCCAGAAAGGGACGTGGGTGGGGGAAGGAGCCAGAAAGGGACGTGGGTGGGTGGGAGGGCTGAGTTAAGCAGCCTTTTGTTATGCTGCAGGGGGTTCGGGGGAAGAGATACACGAGTACATACAACTCACTGAAAGCAATGGCAATGGCTGTACAATTATAAGGCAGCTAAAGTTTGACATACAACCCATTGAGAGTAATGTAAATGGCTGTACAATTATAAGGCAGCTAACGTTTGACTTGGTTTATAACATCTTTCCAATGGTTGCTTAATTTGAAACCATCCTCTCGGTTGAAGTTGTGTCTATGTTTGTATATCTGGATGGCTTCATGGACACATCTTTGGTAATAACCGGGAGGTTTGCAGAGAACTTTGGTATCAGAGAAAACAATGTCATGAGAACCCGCTGTGTTGAAACAATGATGAGCCACGGCCGAAGAATTCGTTCTGCCGTGTTTCAAATCTGATTTGTGCTCGCGGATTCGGTCAGAAATATGTCGTTTCGTCTCCCTGATATAGCAGTCACCACAGGTACAACTCAATTTGTAAACACCGGGGTACTGTAAGTCAGGAATGACATCCTTTACGGATGGGATCAGATCACAGATTTTGTGTACTGTATTGAACCGGACCAGCATCTTGTGTTTGTTTAGAATTTTGGAAATCTTTTTGGTAACGCCTGCTATGTATGGTAACGTGATGATACTCTGACCGTACTATTCGCCAAGCTGTTTCTCCCACCATACAGAAACAACCACCTGATACTCCGATGAAAATCATCCCGTTACCATACATAGGCGTTACCAAAAAGATTTCCAAAATTCTAAACAAACACAAGATCCAGGTCCGGTTCAATACAGTACACAAAATCCGTGATCTGATCCCATCCGTAAAGGATGTCATTCCTGACTTACAGTACCCCGGTGTTTACAAATTGAGTTGTACCTGTGGTGACTGCTATATCAGGGAGATGAAACGACATTTCTAACCGAATCCGCGAGCACAAATCAGACTTGAAACACGGCAGAACGAATTATTCGGCCGTGGCTCATCATTGTTTCAACACAGTGGGTTCTCATGACATTGTTTTCTCTGGTATCAAAGTTCTCTGCAAACCTCCCAGTTATACTGGTAGGAACGAAGTTGTACACTGAGTGTACCAGCCTGCAATAGATTAATGTGTCCGTCCGTCTGTCCCCTTTCAATACTTTAACGAAGTGAAATCTCGTGCTGTTGGGGTGTAAAAATAAAATTGCGCAAAATTCCAATGTTCCTACCAGCCCACCCTGCAGGGACCTGTTTACCAAAGATTTGTCCATGAAGCCATCCCGATATACAAACATAGACAACTTCAACCGAGAGGATGGTTTCAAATTGAGCAACCATTGGAAAGATGTTATAAACCAAGTCAAACGTTAGCTGCCTTATAATTGTACAGCCATTTCCATTACTCTCAATGAGTTGTATGTCAAATTAGCTGCCTTATAATTGTACAGCCATTTCCATTACTCTCAATGAGTTGTATGTCAAATTAGCTGCCTTATAATTGTACAGCCATTTCCATTACTCTCAATAGGTTGTATGTCAAACTTTAGCTGCCTTATAATTGTACAGCCATTGCCATTGCTTTCAGTGAGTTGTATGTACTCGTGCATCTCTTCCCCCGAACCCCCTGCAGCATAACAAAAGGCTGCTTAACTCAGCCCTCCCCCCCACCCACGTCCCTTTCTGGCTCCTCCCCCCCTCTTAACCTGTATATAATCCCGGTCGTCTCAAGAGCTCCCCACTTGGTACAGCGATTCTGCTGTGACTGTTTCACCTGAAGACGGAAGCTTGTGTTGCCTCCGAAACGTCGTGATTTAATTTAGTTGTTTTCTTTCATTTTATTTTACCTACGTGACTTTACCGAAAAAAACAGAGTATTGCCACACTATAACCACAACCATGACCACAAAAATTAGTACGAAATCACAACCATAAGGACATTCTAACCACAACTGCAACCATAAGCACATCATAATCACAGCCATAACTGCATTCTAACCACAACCTCGGCACGTGCGTGTGCCTGCCCCCACCCCTTCCGTTAAAATGTTCTGCATCGTGTTTGGAAGATTCAGAGCATGAAAAATGAACGAGCCTTATAAAGTATATATGTATAGATCGATTTTTTTTTATTTTACCATCGAACCTTTTGGGTTTTGTTTGGACCTCAAATAGCTGCTTTCTACCAGCACTTTCCCCTACTGTGTACAAGGCTAACTAACACTTTGACATGTATCACCCTGTGCTCTTGCATCAGATGCTGGCAGCTCCTGATTGAGCCATCAGGGAATGTGTCTGATGTGAATGTTGTAAGTGACCAAAATGACACTGAATAACATTTATGGATGCTGATATGTTACAGCTTTTAGTGGTTTACTCCCAACATAAGTCTGTTGTTTTCCTAAACAAGTTCAAAATCTCAAGTATGCAATTATGTAACGGTTTTATGACCTCTTATACTTTAAATAAATAAACATTGACAAGCCTGTCACCGTATTTTATACATGATCCTTATGGCGAGGCAATTAAATATTTTATTTCTGGGACACTATTTTTTCCCAGGTGTGTACTTAACTCCGCGACTGGGGGTACCAATCAATCCGAAATAAGTGCTACTCCGCGATGTCTATACGCAGCGAGGACGATTGTGCTGAAACCCTGAACGCTCGTACGCACCGTAGTGCATCGTGTACAGCTCGTCGACCATCAACAGACTAAAAATGACTGCATCACAGGGTACCGCCATAAGGTTCACATGTATAATACAGTTATCTGGTTAAACAAACCCTGAAACCTGAGTCCGTACTCGTATTAAATTCTGAACACAATCGTTACAGTTATCGAATTTCACAAGCTTTACCCCGTTTATGGCAATGACTTTTCTCCCAAGCACTGGGTTTTGTGTGTTTTTTCTCCCCTTCGTACTTACATTGCAATTTTGGTAGCAGCTTCATCGTCCTTCGTGTGAAGAGACACACTTTCACTTGCAAAATGTTTTCGTCGACAGTGAAGCATATTTAATGGCATTTGGAAGTTGACATAACTATTTCTGTGGTCCCAACAATTGCTTCTTCATTACACAAGATGCTGCACTTTCTCACATGTCCTGTAAGAGCTGTTTGTCGAATGATAATAAAACAATGTGTTTTAGTTCACAGAGCTTGAATACAAGTGAAACACTTAAATTGTGGAGGGTTTTATGCAGTCATTGGTTATGGGGCTGAGGCGAGATGTTAATTCCCTTGCCTGGTATGCAGGATGTCGTGAGTTCGATCCCAACTTTTGACACCTATGTATTTGGAGTTTGTATTATCTCCCTATGGTCGTGTTGATTTTTCTCCGTATCCTCCGGGTTTTCCCCTCCGCATTTGGAAACATGCATTAGATTATTTCGCTGCTATACATTTCCACTTAAGTCACTTCGTTGAGCTATCATTTTGTGGCCTGGTTGCGTATGAAAAATCGCTATCTAGCTCAGTGGGCCTGAGCTGGCAAAATAAAAACAGCAATCTATCCAGAAACAACAACAAACTAAATTTGTCAATAACATTACCTTAAAAGGTTACAATCGGCATTTTTTTGGCCATGGCCCTTGATAGCGCAACACTTTCAAAACTAAAGTGTTGGTCATCTTGGCCACTTCCCTTTGGAATAAATGTTTAGCCATTTATATAATTATTTTTTCAGTAAAAGTGGTTTCCTGCTCAAGTGAGCGTGAGGTAGCATTCATCTGTTAGGGTTAGACCTGAGTGGAAATTCAACATTCTTTTCGATAACGTTCCACAATAGTACAGTACTTAACATTATTGATCCAGGAAAGATGGTAAACTTGAGTCGACCCGCGGCTCGGATTTATGTACAAAAACAATTATACCTGCATATATGCGCATACAACCCAAACATACAGTATATCGGCAGTATGTATATAGGGTTAGGGCATGTCCCTGCCTGCCCGCTCATCTCACTACTCTCCGCGCACTCTCCTACGCCACCGCTCTCATCTCACTCCACTCCTATTTTCCAGCCTCCCATCGCTCTACTCCCCTCCGCGCACTCGCCGACCTCTTCCTCTCTCATCCGACTCTACCAACCTCCACGCGCTCCGCACCAGCAACCAAGTTCTTTCTCTTAAAGTCCTCGGGTCGTTCTTCTATGTTGCCCTCATAGCCTGGAACTCCCTTTACCCCCCCCCCCCAAGCCATCCGTGCTGCCGACCTCCGACTCCTATTCAAGTCATTACCTCCCCCTCTACCTGTGACAGAGTTACCTGGATTTTGAAGTAAACGTGCCCAACTGCGTCTGTGCGGCGTCAGGAGATGCGGGCACATTTCGGCAGCCCTGTGTAAATCAACATGGCATTGTATATTGAGACAGGTTTTACGACTTTTCCACCCAACCCTTTTCAAAGTCCTCGCGGGAAGGCAATTCAATCCGCACGGAGCGTCGCTTGGCACTCATCGCCCGTCCACCTCTCATCACTCACCGTGAGCCCTCTCGTGTAACCTCAGCCAAGGCCCGGCAGATGCTGGTTACACTGTGCGGAAAAAAATTAAAAATAAACTTACAGTGCGGGTCAACACGTTAAAAACCACCAACCAAATAGCAGCGTCATTGCACCGCTACCATCATTCGCCGGCAGCATTGCAACCGTTCACCAGGCTACTTACTACCAAGAAGCCGTGCCCCGGCTCACTCGCCAACCTCGGGATAAGATTTGTTGATCATCTCCCAGCCGTACGAAGGAAGAAGTGTTTCAAGTCAACGGGTCTCGATGTGAGTCTATGGGTGTTTCGCTCTGTGAGGCTGTGTATTTTTTATGTGACTGGTTTCTGCGAGTCGATGGGTCCTCTGTGGTCAAATTGGTGCTTGTCTGCGGATCTCCGTGTATGAACCTCTTAAGTTCCATACCTGTCAACCCATACAGTTTTACACGTATTCTTGTACAGGGAAATTTAGTTTAAAAAAAATCGTCTTTGTCTTTTTCCCTTGTATTGGGACTTTGTAGGATGAACTCTGAGATTTATAAGGGGCATGGGGTGACCAATAAGGTCTGAATTGGTCTGTAATAAGGTTGGGCACTGATAAGGGGTTGACAGATGTATTACGTTCATATGTATATACTTGTGCTGTACGTGTACTGTATCTCAATCCACGGACCACACAGTAAGGGCCGATTCATGGTTTCGCCCGCAACGATTAAGATACTCACCGGGCTACTCCTCGGGCACGGCACATCGTTACAGAAACACGGCGAACGTACAAAACACCGCCAACGAACCAATTGGACCACCACCACCGTGGGTGAGCGGGGAAACCAGAGAGGTTCACGCGACACCACAACGAGCGGTAACGGGAATGGTAGTTGGAGGAACAGAATAAGAAGAGTGGGAGGGGGGGGTCCATCTGTCTCTCTCGCCTCCTCCGCTCGGAGGCTCCGCGGGTTACAAGAGGCGGGGTTCTACAGAGAAGGAACTTCACCGCCCTGCCGCTATTAAAGCCCCCTTCCACAGCTGGTCGCCATTCTCGCAAACACGTGCGTGCGTGGCGTCCCGACGAAGCGAGGACACGACCCTCGTCGCAACTTCCTCCGGCATTCCGAGGTGAGATCGCGTCGCTTGCAGCCAGCCGAGCTAAAGCTAAACAGCTGCAGGCACTATTTGTCCCCGACTTTTTGGCCGCGTTCTATTAATACAGATGACTTTCATCCAATGGCTGTCAATAGGGCGGTTGAGCGTGGTAAACAAAACTTGTTATATTCTTGGTTCTTTCGGTAAAGTCACGTAGAAGGGGAAACAAAATAATAAAAATGTTTTATAAAGAACCAAGAATATGAATCCCTGCAGTCAGGAAAACTTTAAATAAATAAAAACTATTGTGTATAATTTTGGGTATGACGAGGACAACCCCCCCCACACACACGTCTCACATTTTGCACAGGCAAGGGACCTTGACCGTGACATTTTGCAATACCGCAGCGTTGTTTCAACCCTGGTTGTTGATGAAACGCGAAATGTCGAAACCAACCCAGTGTTTTGCTTGCGTTAAACCGCCGTGGCTTTAATAGAAAGCGTGCGTATGTTGCGATGAAGACGCGTTAGTTATAATAGGGTTTTTTTGTGTGTACCTTTTCAGGCCAGTATTTCCCCTTTAAGGGCAATCTCCAATGCCGTGATACTACTGGCGATTGTGTTGAGTGGGGGGGGGGTTGCATGAATTGTGGCACCACGGCCATCGCAACGGCATCACCAAAACACGCGCCAGCGGCGTTCCTCTGTCCTTCCAGAGGCCTCGAGACAAAAAAAAATTCCACAATGAAATGAAAGTGGCGTACAGAAGTGTCGCGTACAGAAGTGTCGCGTACAGAAGTGTCGCGTACAGAAGTGTCGCGTACAGAACCGTCGCGTACAGAACCGTTCGCCGAATGACGGCGGCGCCCGCGCGATTGAAACCCGCGTGGCGCACTCGCCTTACCCCCCGGGGCTCCCTTGCCAAGCTCGCTGCTGGTTTTATTTGTTTTGTTGTGTGTGTGTGTCGCACACGATCTCGATCCCTGCGCCGGTGAAGTCATCAAGAAGGCGCGCAGCGAAACAACTTTGCTGCACGGAGAGGCACAAAACAAAAACGCGCGCTCCAAATGAAACCGTGACAACCACAAGGAGCCGTGACCCCAGACGCATCCACCGCGTGACCGGACGCGCGCTTCAATGCGACTGCGCTGGACAACAACAACAATAACAAATCCGTAGAGGTGCAATGGGCGCGCATGTTCAAGTCTCGAGGATGTCCCGTGACTACTTAGCGGATTCTCGCAGCGTCGTTTATTGTGTACCTGTGTTCAATTCACCTCCGTTTTGATTGCGATGCAACCGGCTGCTGCTGCTACAATTCTCGTGTTAAAGAGTCGGTTCCGCGAGTTTGTTCGTCTTCATTCACAGCCTTTCTTTAACAGCTGGAAACTAATCACAATCTACCAGAGGTCATGACTATTAATTAACACACTGCGGGGGTGTTCGTGAAGTGGTGTGCATTAGCCTGGTGCCGACTGCACGAATTTGGTAACCCCCCACCCCCCCACTTCCTCCGAAAGTGGACTCGTCCGTGTCTGGGCGGCAGGTGATGAAGTGTCAGGAGGTCCCTTGGCTTCGTGCGGTGCTCGCCACTGCTTCTTTGGCGGCGGGGGGGAGGGGGATTTTCCCAGGGGGGGATTTTTCCCATGGGGGGGGGGTGTTCCCAAGGGGGGGATTTTTCCCATGGGGGGGGTTATTCCCGGGGGGGGAATTTTTTCCCAGGGGGGGGTTATTCCCAAGGGGGGGTTCCCAGGGGGGGGGGGTTATTCCCAAGGGGGGGTTCCCAGGAGGGGGGATTTTCCCCAGGGGGGGGATTTTTCCCAAGGGGGGGGGGGGGTTGCCCAGGAAGGGGATTTTTCCCAGGCAGTGGAACCACCGAAATTGAACTCCATGGGGTTGACATGTACGCAATGGGCGCAAGTCGACGAGTCAACAGGCGAGGCCTGACAACGCGAGGCACGCGATACGAACACCGCACGGCACAATGCAATGGGCATGATTATGTTTGTTGAACTTGTTTCCGTGCTAATCGGAGGTGCGGGGAATAACGACAAGCTAAACAGAAAAATCAGTTATAAAGAATTTCGATTTATTTTATTATGTTTTATTTTATTATTTTATTTCCATTCTACGTGACTTTACCGAAAGAACCAAGAAGAAGTTATAAAGAAGTTCGTTTTCAATTCTAGATTTAACAATGCATAGCCCAAGTGTTTTTTTTTAAATATACACACGAGACACAATGCAACACGCACGGCGCGTGAAATACAAATGACGCAACACATCACAAAACACAATGCAATACTGTACACAAGACACTCAACAATACCCCACAGCACACGGTTACATACAACGCATGACACACGTTCATACACAAGACTGAAAACAACACCACTGACCACACAGAAGACAGCAGCGAACACATAACCGCATCAGCAGCTGCAATTCGGTACACAACTGACGCCTGTCAAAACAATACAAGCCCCCAATTGCGATTCTAACGCACACACACACACGGGCAATGTGAGGTCCAATTCCCACGTGCCTTGACGTGCCCCCCACGTATTGGGTAGCGTCTTTTAGACATGACGTGGGGGTGATGGCTTTTCACGTGGAATCCCCGACAGCCCTCACCTGCACAGGTGGGTCAGCCTTCACGTCTCACCTATACAGGTGAGACACCCCCTCCTTGCACAACTACAGGTAACTTCCATCTCGACTCGCCCAGGCTTATTCAGAATCCAGACCCTAAGAGCCCACATTTTGTACAGGTGAGTCACCCCTCAGTTGTTGCAGGCGATCTATATTTGAAGTTTTCGTGACTGCAGGTTATCCATGCTCTTTGGTTCTTTCGGTAAAGTCGCGCAGGTAGAAAATAAAATAAATTAAATCGCGACGTTTCGATCGCAAAACACAAGCAATCATCATCAGGTGGGGAAACCTCTTACCACGGTATCTCTGTCCCACTTCAGCAAAAACATTTCTTGCTGTGGTTTTCCCACCTGATGATGTTGTAGGCGAGTCCCCACTCGGCCGTATCGGTGATCCATCCCCTCCGTCTGTCTCTTGTGTTCTCTCAAGAATCCCCGACCGAGCCACGATGGAGGCGCGGGACACTGGGGCGGCATTGACAAATGCATACCGGGGTCTGGCCGCGGGGGGCTGCTCCCTGCAGCCCGTGCAGGAGCACTTCCCCGGGAGCGAGGCGAGAAGCTTCCTGCTGCAGCACAAGGCCAAGACCTGGGATGAGCCAGACATGATCAACCCCGCGTCCTCCTCCGCCTCCCTGTGTCTCCCCTCCTCCTCCTCCTCGTCACTGTCCACCACGTCTTTCCACCGGGTTGTCATCACGGGAGACAGCGCCGCGGATGTTACCTGGGTTGGTGCGGCAGACCCCCCCCCACCCCCCCCCCCATCGCGTTTCTGTCAATGAACCAATCAATTAAATCATCTTAGATTTGAGATTTAGGCAGCCTTGCTTAAAATTCAAATTAAAAATTTACTCGAGTATGAGAAGCAGTCACACCTGAATACAGTTCAAAGATGAATTTATCCAGTTCCATACAACAAAAAAACAATAATAAAACCCCACTACTTCGCAAAAAAAAATGAATATATAAATAACTAGAAAACATGCACATAACAAGAAAAAATAATCGCTGATAAAATACATTAAAATAAATCCGTTCGGTCCTCATACCCCAGACCACAATCTCAAACATTTTCCGATAGAGCACGTTATTATTGATTTAATCCCTGCAAGGCAGAGGAGACATACATATTTTCCTCAGTCCCTTAGGTCTCACCCCGGGGAGACGGAGAGGTGGGGTTCTTTGTGTGTGGATATAGGGGCACCACGGTGACACGTGGGGAGCGGTAGTGTAGCGGTTAGCGCGCTGCGCTATGAACCCGGCAACCCGAGTTCGATTCCCGCTCACGGCCAACACCAGTGACGATTATCTGAACCGGTTCTGGGCCTCCCCTAGGTCGACTCAGCCTCAAATGAGTACCTGGTGCGGTGTGTAAACATTGCCACTGGGGAGACAAAGGCGGTCGGGCGTGGTGCTAGCCACCCACCCCCTCGTGTACCGTTGCGGCCTTCATAGGTGCTCGCTAACAGTCTGTTAAGGCTATACGGGGGATCTTTGTCTTGCCACGGTGACAAGGAGATGTTAACTTCCTCGCCTGGTATAGAGGAGGTCGTGGGTTCGATCTCGACCCCGACGCCTGTATATTTTAATTTTGCATGTCTCCCCTCTCCCTGTGGTCGCATAGATTTTTCTCCAGGTCCTCCGGTTTTTCCCTCCACATTTAGAATCATAGCTGCTGCTATAAATTTCCATATGATAAACCACTTTGTTGGGCTATCATTTGTGGCCAGATCGCTTCTGAAAAAGCTACATAGCTCGGTGGGTAAAATCAATCAAAGTTTCGTTTTAATAGTTATACCGACTCCAATCATCCTGCCACCCCCACCACCCTCAGCATTTGTTCCATTTGCTTCATCAATGTCCATGTCTCTGATGTGGCATAGCAAGGATTATACACAGATTGAACATGGTACAGTGGATGGTAAATATAGCCGAATAATATATTCACCACATAGGATTTACTGATGACCGTAATTACAGCAATGGGAACAATAACTACAGTTAATTATCGATGAACATAACAGAGAGAGCAGAAAGTTGGGTTAAAAGGAATTGTGACCAAAAGAGTCATGTAAAAGTTTGCTAAACAAAGGCAAATATTGTAATTGAGGGACAGCAGTGGAAAACACAACAGTGAATGAATACCGAGGGAAATTATTTATTACAGACGATCTGCTCGCAAAGACAATCACCAGCCATGATCAATCCACTGCTAGATGAAGGCCTCTTTTAAGTTGTCTGCTCACAGAGAAGTCCTCTGCGCCCACCACCTGCCCTCTACTGTCCCAGGTGAGGCCAGCCGAGCTGCAGGACATTGCGGCCAAGCTGATGGGAGCAATGCGAGCACGGCAGCAGCGCATGGTGGCCTCACTGCAGCGTTTCCCACGCACCGCCACGCGCTTCCTGCGGCCGCCGGGAGACAAAGTTGACTGTGGCACGGAAGACGGCCTGCCCAACGGTTACCCAGGTGCGCGCGGCGAGGCCTGCAGTCCCCATCGCACGAGCTCCCCCGTCAGGGTTGAGCGCCGGGCATGAATCTTGAAACTTCCCAAGGTGGCAGTGGAGTGGGGGGGGGCGGACCTGAAATGTTAGGGTTTAAAAAAACGATAGGTCTCGACACTCATAAAAAACAATCAGGGTATCTTTCTTCTGGGGGGAAGGCAATTTTCCCCGCCCTGTCCTTGGATTTGCCACCGTATCTCCTTGCCAGTGCCCGATACACAAGCAGTATGGGGACTGGCACTGCAGGCAGATGCTTGTTACAAGCCGATGCTCAAATCACCCAGAATGCACCCAATCTCGTTAGTTCAAGGTATCTGACCGAGCAGGGCCCAGACTGTGCTTGGATGGGCATCGGCCTCGCATCGGGGATTGCTTATATACATACAGTGAGGGAAAAAAGTATTTGATCCCCTGCTGATTTTGTACGTTTGCCCACTGACAAATAAATGATCACTCTATTTTAATGGTAGGTTCATTTGAACATTGAGAGACAGAATAACAACAACAAAAATCCAGAAAAACGCATGTCGAAAATGTTATAAATTGATTTGCATTTTAATGAGGGAAATAAGTATTTGATCCCTCTGCAAAACATGACTTAGTACTTGGTGGCAAAACCCTTGTTGGCAATCACAGAGGTCAGACGATTTTTTTTGTTGTTATTCTGTCTCTCACTGTTCAAATAAACCTACCATTAAAATTATAGACTGATCATTTCTTTGTCAGTGGGCAAACGTACAAAATCAGCAGGGCATCAAATACTTTTTTCCCTCACTGTACACTCCACACATGTCTGTACAACCTACTTGATGCTTCATGTTAATTTAAAAGGAATGGTCCCATGGACACAGAAAGCGCAGTCCCTCATCTCCCTCCTCACCTTGTCCCTGCGCACGGCATTGTGCACTCAATCTCTTGACTGGCGGATGGCAGGAGGTGGTCGTTGCAGAGTTATTTTTTTTTTCACTGGTTTAAAACATGTGTGCTTGTTCTCCAGGTCAAAGTTAGCTCATTTCCTCTCAAAAAGCCACGTTGCATTTTGGAGGGATTTTTTGCTTGCAAATGTTTGGTGGATCATTCATCCTTGTGCTACTTTTTGTTCTCGCGTTATAAGCGGTATAAAGTTAGAGTGGACATCTTTCAGTAAAATCCAGAGTACTGTGATAACGATTAAGACGATGATGATGATGATGATTTCAACAACTGTGCAGCTTTTGCGACGGTGGACGTGACGGCGGTTGTTGAGGCCGACGGTGCGGCCACGCCGCCCCCGGTGACCCCGGCCGCGCTGACCCTACCGAGCCGCGTGGCCATGGTGCGCGGCGTGGCCGTCCTCTACGTCGACGAGAAGGCCCAGGAGGACGGCCAAGCCTGGGCCCTGCCCTGCGACGCGACCATCGGCCTGTCCTCCCACCTCAGCGACCTGGGAGTGCTGCTCGGTCTTGTGCAGGATGGGCCCCTGTGAGTCACCCCGTGACCCTCTCTCTGTGTACCAATGTTGTTTGTCAGTAATCTTTTATTTTACCAGCACACACCCTTGAGATGCACGTAGCAATTCCCACAGGGTTTTGTCAAGATGGCAGCAGTGTATCAGTTCCGATTACATTTTTTGAAAATAGAATGAAATTATTCCAGGAACAAAAACTATGTAAGAATAAAAACAACCTCGTAAAAAAATGCGAATAAAATAAATACCGTATAAAATGATACACATTTTAAAATGTGTAATGATATCATGTTTAATCGATGTTTAAAGACGTTACCCGATTGAGTCCCATACTGAACCGGTTCCTGTCGGAGGAAACGGTTGTTTAATCGTACTTAAAAGTGTGACATGATTCACAAGAGTAGGTTATTATTTTTTGGGTGTCAGGTCTAAAATGTTGACAATCTTACTAAAATGCAAAACGTGAACGGCCCCCTTTATAGTCCATTTGTAAGAAATAGTTATTCAGTGTTAAGAATGTCCCTCCTCGGCCAAAGCAACACAAGGGTATAGAAAAACACTCCTGAATGAAGGATTTTCCATGACAGCGCACTCGGTTTTAAATTAATTGGTACAACCATTGCATCACCAGTCATCGTTATATGTTTTGAGGGCATGTGGGTGGCAGGGTAGGGAATGGCAAAACATCCGGCCTCAGCAGTGACTCGATGCTTTCGCGGTGTCCAGGGCCACATGCTGCATGGCTGCTCTGGGGTCAGCTTCCGCTCTGATATCACCGTGGGTCACGCTACAGCAAGTTGAGCAACCAGTCCACTTCCCTAAGCCCGTTGTGAAATCTATCTGGCTTCAAGCTATACCATGACTTCGCTCGAGTGCCAGTGCACCTGCAGGATATGCAGACTGTGCGGAATGGGAACGGCACCCCGTGCTGAAACGCCTGCAGCCCCGACGCCGCATGTGCATATGCATGTTGAACTTCTTTTGCACCGTACGTAGCCAACCGTGCCAATCGGAGGTACAGGGTGAAGGACAACAAACTACATACAAAAAGCGGTTCTAAAGAAATGAGTCTTCATTCTTAATGATTTAGAAGTGGATAGCTCCAGTGGCTTCCTAATATCGGAAGGAGAAGCGTTCCAGACGGCCGCAGGAACGCATCTGAAAGCGCGCGATGCGGCGGCCGTCTTTGTTTGATGGCTAGCAGCCAAGAGCCAATGCTGCGAGGATGACTGGAGTTCGCGCGATGGTGGTTTGTGCCCCTTGATGAGATCAGCGAGGTACGACGAGATCACTTGACTTGTGCTGCACTGCCATGGGGCTTGATGTTCGGAGACGTTTCTCTCCTTCCCCTAACACCGTGTGGGGGGCCCGTTGTGTCTGCGTGTTTGTGTCGCAGCAAGACATTCTGCCAGCGACGCCTCAAGCTCCTGGCCGCCAAGTTTCAGGTTCATCAGATGACGAACGAGTTGGCCGAGATGATACAGCTCAAGGTGGACGGCTGCCGCGACTTTGAGAACGTGGTGAAGGTACGATGCCCACCCTCTCGTGGTCTTGTACTTTGGTGCAGGCCGCACAACTGCATCATAGCCCAAAGGCCGGAGAGGCTCAGGCACCGGGCTACCAAGAGAGGAGCGAATATGAACAGGGGGAGGGGGAATTGAATCCCTTGCACCAGGGCCAATGCTGAGCACACACCATCACTGATGTCGAGGCCGTCCATACCCACCTGGCACTCATCTTGAGCAGTCGCATTTTTTGTGTGTGGGCTAGGTGGGAGCGGTGGCGCAGTGGTGAGTGCTTTGAACCCAACGGCCCGCGTTTGATTCCCGCTCACGGCCAACATCGGTGGCAAATATCTGCACCGATCGCGAACCTCCCCTAGGTTGACGCCTCAGCCTTAAATGAATACAGCACCTCGTTTATGGCTGGCTGCACACCACGCTCTCGTGCGCCATGCCAGCCTTCATTAGGTATTTGCAAAAGCGCTTGCCCCAACGGCCTGTGTAGGCTACACGGGCGATCATTCTTCGCCTTTGTCTCTGCTGTGGGGCAGGTGGACACGCACATCCACGCGGCGGCGTGCATGACAGCGCGGGAGCTACTGCAGATGATGCGGAGCGCGCGCGAGGAGGGCGTCCCTGTGTCCCGCGGTCCCGACGGCCGCGAGCTCACGCTGGCCGAGCTCTTTGCGCAGCTGCACCTTCGCAGCGACTCCATCGACCTGGACAACCTGGACGTGCACGTGGTGCGGTACACATGCGCACAGACGGTAGCCTCTCTTGACAAGTTGTTGTTTCATTAATGAGCGATCAACAAACTGTTTAATCAGGAGTGGCGACGTGGCCGAGCGGCAGAGCGTTTGCCGCTTTGTTGCAGACGTTTCACGGTTCTCGCCCCGCAGTCACCCTGGTTAAAATTGGTTAAGTGTAAATAAATGTTATTGAATTGTTGAATTTAATCATCTTTTATATGGTGGGGGAGTAGATGAGCAACGTTACGCTCGAGGGAAATCACGGAACCGCGGCGACGGCTGGCGTGTCTCGCGCAGGACCGCGACACGTTCCAGCGTTTCGACCGCTTCAACGACAAGTACAACCCGCTGGGCTCCAGCGAGCTGCGCAACGTCTTCCTCAAGACCAACAACCACATGAGCGGAAAATACTTTGCGATGCTCGTGAAGGCACGGAGACACTCGCACACTCGCACACACGACACCACAGGTGACGCACGCGAAGACGCATCGTCTTGACAATGAGACATTTCGGCAGTAGTAGCCCGTGGCCAAATCACCTGTAGTGTACCCGTGGGCTGATAAACGCCTGTTATATATTTTTTATTATTGATTTTAAAAAAGAAGTGGGCTTGGGCAGGGCACAATCCTAGAAAGGAATGTGTCCATGGAGCACCAGGCTGTGGATGTACAAGCAGCAAGTACACGATCGCACGCACACCAACACAGATGCGCACACACACCCTCTCTCTTACTCACCCGTCGATGCTGTGGTATCAACTAAGTAACCCAGCGATAGAGTGAGCGGCTCGCAATCAGAAGGTCGCGAGTTCAAATCCTGGGAGGGGTTGACTCAGCCCATCATATTTCCTCTGCGGTTAATGAAACGAGCAACACTCTGTGGGGAATTGAACTGTGCTTGTCCTGTGGATAGACTCGCCCCCGCCATGACAATTAGCAATTGTCCACCAACAGCTCGGGACTCTAGGATGAGCACCAATGCCTCGGTGTCCGCTGGAGCAGGAAATCGCTTTGACTTACTCTTTTTTTTTTTTACCGTCTCTCTTGGTGCGGGGCCACGCTGCAGAATGTGGGCCGGCGGCTGGAGGCAAGCCGCTACCAGTACGCGGAGCCACGCATGTCAGTGTACGGCCGCTCGCGGGGGGACTGGGAAAAGCTGGCCGGCTGGTTCGAGCAGCACCAGGTGTACTCGCCTCACCTGCGCTGGGTCATCCAGGTCCCGCGCATCTAGTACGTCCGCTCGCTCGTCGACTCTCACAGCGAACATGAAGTAACTTTATAATGATAATAAAAACACAATCAATACGCGCATGATTCGCTAATCGGACGCAATGTTCGATCGAGAACTCGGGAGGTGCCAGAGTCAAGAGGTCGACGTCCCTTGTATGCAGCCTCAACAGGTGAGAGCCTGAACGGGTGAGCCAAAATGAGTGACTGCCTGAACAGGTGAGATCCTGAACAGGTGAGGAGAGTCTTGAGCTGTCGCTTGAAAGCAAATTCGTGCTTGGATGCTGTGCATTTGCAGTGGCACAGCGTTCTAGCGTGGCTGGTGCCATGATAATGAGCGCCACCTAAAGAGAAGAACACAGCCTCGATGCTCATTTGAGTACGAAATAACGTTTCACTTCAAGATGCAACACTTTCTTTACGTTGATGAGAATGATGGGAAAACCCATCACAGCAAGAGAATGTGTGCAGGTTGGAGACAATTTTATTTAACAGTGCAAGGCGTGCTGCTCACAAACAGCAGGGGAAGGCACGACTCCCATCCACAAGCCTTGCATGCATGCTACGTGGCCACCATATTGCATGTACGATGCTCTCAGCCATGTCTCAGATCCCAGTGCAATATGCAGAATTGGACTCCAGTAAAAAGAAAAGGTGCAGTCCTATAATTTCTAACTCATGCCACTGCTCCGTCCCTCTCGTGAGTGACCTCGTTTCTTCGGAGGCTCGACAACTTAGAAGAGGTGAGAGTACCCACACTTTTGCCCACCACATGTGACCTACGGATCGACTTCCTCTGGTGTACCCATTTATAATTGCTGCGTGGACAGTCGGTGGGGAATTAAGAAACTTGCAACAGCCTTTCAACTCCGGCGACCTCTGGACTACAGGAAAGGAACCCTATTTCTGTTGTCTGTGAATATCGTACCTGGTTTTTTTTTTAATGTAGCCGACAGGCCACTTAATGCTTTGCAAGGAAATTGTGTCCGTCCGTCCATCTGTACGTGGGCACTGCACGTGTTTCTACAATAATACAAAACCCCTAAACAAAATAATAAACTCACCACGGCTCACCAGTACCAATGCCCAGATCTCCGTATATTTTGTCCAACATTGGCAATAAAATACCATTAAAGACTATATTAATATAACAATAAATATATATAACATCATGCTGCATTTCTTATAATGGCATTTTAGTACAGGCATGACACGTCCGTCCGTTGGTACTTGTGTGTGCGTGTTTCCACGCAAAAATTTTTGTTTGGGATTTGAATCCCTGGTAAAACGGCAGGCTCCTATAATGCACTGGCTTGCCGGCTTGTTTTTTTAAAGATGTTTCTTGTTCATGTTTTCGTTTTGTTGCGGTTGCACCCGAGTCGAGATCCGCATGGCTCACAGGGTTATACCTAAATAAATGGAACTGGAAAAACTGAAAAAAACTGCATCATTCACCTCTCGCTGTGATCGCTCGCAGTCACATTTTCCGCACGAGAAACATCATCCCGAGTTTCGGGGTGATGCTGGAGAACATCTTTCTGCCGTTGTTCGAGGTGACCCTCAACCCGGACTCCAACCCGACCCTGCACAACTTCCTCCAGCACGTACGTGCCTCCTCCTCCTCCGCTGCAGCAGCAGCGGCGGTGGCGATGCGTAGCGGTGAAGAGAAAATCCACTTGGCTCCAGGCCGATGCATTAGACCCCCGTAACCAAACCCTATTTACTGCCGTAGAGTTCTGTTACAAGTGACCGTTATCAATCATTTCCATTGACAGCTCATTACAAAAGTGACTGCCATTACATTCCAAAAACAGCTGTTGTTAGTTACTGCTCGGGATGAGTTTCGAATTTAAAAAAGGATAACTTAAGGGTTGTTGAATTTTCAGGTCATGTACAAATACATAAAAGTATATATTTCAAGGTCATCCAAATATTCATATATCGGCCTTATTTTTAGATTATTCAAATGAATATGAATCGTATTCGTTTATTATATATTTATAATTATTTTAATGGGGGCCCTGCCAAGTTCTCGCAGTAGAGGGGCAATGTTGTTGTGTGTAATCTCAATTGCGATGTTTGCAGGACATTTCTCAGGATTGGGATATTTTTGTCACTGCTAATGGCATTGTGTGTTCTTTTACTTATGGGAACGAAATCCATGCAGAGCAGGGGGAAAGCATATACAAACTCCGCACAGAAAGTTTCCCGGTTGGGAATCGAACCCGGGCCCCTCTCAGCGCGAGGAACAATCGTTACCACTGCTCCACCATCCCGCTACGCAACAAGTCTCCCATTTCGCTCGTGAACCGCAGGTGACGGGGTTCGACTCGGTGAGCGACGAGTCGTTGGCCGAGGGGCTGTTCCTGCCGGACAGCCCGGCCCCCGAGGAGTGGACGAGCGCGGAGAACCCTCCGTACGCCTACTACGTCTACTACATGTTCGCCAACGTGGCCGTGCTCAACCAGCTGCGCAGGTGAGCGGCGCTGTTTGGGCGACAGGGTCACGTGCGGCAGGTGCAGGCGGGAGGTGGGGGGGCGCGGGGGAGGTGAAACGGGGATGCGAGCGTGCACACTTACTGCACAAAAACACAAAAGGCACAGGTCCCCCAGGTAGCCATTACAGACTGGTGGGGCAGGTGCTGTAAGCAAGATCTTGTTCAGATTTCAGCAGGAAGGGTCCAAGAAGCGTCCTGCAACGGTAAATGTCATACAGTATGGATCTTAGTTACCATCGTGGTTACATAGGTCATGTTACAAACCGCAAGTAGCGGTACATGTGCTTTACAGGTTACAGGAATAGGGAACTGATTGAAAATGTAAAACAAACATTCTAAATGATGACTATATTCATTCATGAACAAAAAATTAATGAAAATAAAAAGTCGTCACGAAGCATGACAGGACGGGTTAGGACAGCTTCACGCCCAGCCGCCTTTGTGCTGATGTTTAAACACCGCACCTGGGATTCATTCAGTTCTAAATACGACACCACCATACAGGTCACCATACATCAATAGGGATCACGTGTACGCAGACAATAACAGGCACTGCTATTTTATTGCACGCAAACGACAGGAATAATGTACGCTGATTACCATATTAATAATCCCAACCGGCAATGGATACCCATTGCAATTTTTATGGGGGTGGAGTGTCCGATGGTATAAAATACCCAGGCAGGTGCTTAGTTTTGGTGGGGGCTGATGGTAAGGCCCCATCTCTTAGTGGCACGCTCCAGTCTCAGCAGCGTCTCCAACTCCTCTGAATGAGCAGCTATTACCAAAGCAAAATAATAAGCACACACATACACACACACATGTATAGATGATGTATGCTCATACATGACCCCTACTGCTGCTGTGCGAACAGACAGTGCAACATGAACACGTTTGTGTTCCGGCCGCACTGTGGCGAGGCTGGCTCTGTCGCACACTTGGCTGACTCCTTCCTCACCTCCGACAACATCTCACACGGCATCAACCTCAGCAAGGTCAGGACCACCCCACAATCCACCTCCGAGGAACAAGCAGGTCACTGTCGCAAACGAGACTCATGCCGGTTCTCACCTGGTTAAACAATATCAACTCCACTCGAAGTTTTAATTTCTCTTGGAAACGAGTTTAAAATCATTGTTCATAGTTCAATTTATTTGGTATAGCCCTGTGAGCCATTCGGCTCTTGAATCGGGTGCAACCGCAACAAACAAAAAACAAAAACATGAACAAGAAAACATCTTAAAGTGATTATGTGCATGTGCAAACAGAAAATCCAGGAAAAAAACATAAAAATATTCCTGAAATAGCACCGTACACCACCGCTGTGTGCAAAAATCCCAGTGGGATGCAAGTCAAACAACAACAACAACCACAAGACAACTAATATTAAGGCCATCAGTCTAACTCCGTACTACAATAAATAAAAACAAGGCCAAACCAAAACACGTTTTAGAAATCACCAAAATAAAGCCATAAATGCAATGTAACAGTGATCATATGGACTGTGACCGAATTTTTTTACAATAAACTACATACTAATGCCACTTCAAAGCGATCGATGTACAAAAATACACAATGGTTTTGTTGTACTCTCTGAAAACTTCTGCACAGTCTTTTGGTTAACCAGGTGTTGAAGAAAAGCACCTTGCGCACATCAAATTTATCTGCACACTTGTCCACACGAATCTGTGTGGGTGGACAGCTGTCAAGAACGATGTGACGGGGCATTAGGACATTGACGTGCAATTTGGACAACAACACACCGCACGCTCAGGACGAATCTACCCCTGCTCACGAAGCTCTCGCTGCTCACCACTGAGATCATATCAGGCAGACGTGCTTCACCGACTTGGTCGAGACCTCGCCT
Source organism: Petromyzon marinus (assembly GCF_048934315.1). NCBI lineage: Eukaryota > Metazoa > Chordata > Hyperoartia > Petromyzontiformes > Petromyzontidae > Petromyzon > Petromyzon marinus. The sequence continues at coordinate 4,035,109 of NC_133704.1, read as the reverse complement.
CTCGCTGGATACATCAGTTGCTCCGTGCCCGCTCCTGCCAATAAGACTTGGGACGAGGTCATAAGCAGAGGTCATTGCGGACCGACGCAAACGGACCCCAGCTATCCGAGCGAACTGACGGATGGATTGTCCACCCGCTGTCCTCCGCCCCTCCCCCCCGTCGCAGAGTCCCGTGCTACAGTACCTGTACTACCTGTGCCAGATCCCCATCGCCATGTCGCCCATCAGCAACAACAGCCTCTTCCTCGAGTACTCCCGCAACCCTTTCCTCGACTTCTACCACAAGGGCCTCACGGTCTCCCTGTCCTCGGATGACCCCCTGCAGTTCCACTTCACGCAGGTGACGCACGGGGCCGCCCCTGGGTCTTACAGATGTTACAGCTCTTGCCGGAGAAACCAGAGGCAATTACGGCCTAGTCACTCAAGAATCGTAAACAAACCAACATTCGGTAACATTTGCAAAATTGTAATGGTTGCCAGCTGATGGAAATGTTCGTGTTTTGATTTAAAGCTTTCGTGACTGCAGTAATTCATATTCTTAGTTTTTTTCGGTAAAGTCACGTTGAAGAGAAACAACAAAATAATAAAATATATATAAAACTTTACAGAAAAAAACTAAGAAATGTTCGTGTTCTTCACTAATTTTCAGTGTGGAGGGCCGCCACACCGCCTGCAAGGGATGCCATTAGTGTGTTGTCGGGGGCTGCACGTCAGGGGCCGCACGAAAGGCCACCAGGGGCCACCAGTGGCCTGCGAACACTGGCCTATGTGATTGATGAAAATAAATATACGCACAACTGTATTCTGTGCCGCCACACGCAAATACACCTTTAGTCCATCGGCCTATTGCCTTTCCAAACCACTTTTATCCACGGCAGCAATGAACAGCAGGGAGCGTCCCAAATGGTAATGAGCTTTACAAAGTGGCCCAGGCGGTGATGAGCGGCATAACGATAAATTAACGCAACAAGTGGCCTGGATGGTAACGACGAACCGCACGAGGATAAGGGAGCCAGGGGGCGGTTACAAGCTTGAGCGAGATCAGCCCAAGCGGTAATGACGAGGGTGTGGGGTGCGTGAGCAGGAGGCGCTGGTGGAGGAGTATGCAACGGCGGCGCACTTCTGGAAGCTGAGCACGTGCGACCTGTGCGAGATCGCCAGCAACAGCGTGCGGCAGAGCGGCCTCTCCCACATGGTAACCGCAGCGGCACAGCAGCCCCGCACAGAGCAGCACGTGGCGCAGCAGCTCAGCAAATGGCAGCACGTGGCACAGCAGTCCCCCACACAGAACAGCACATTCAGTACAATCCCAAAAAAATGTGTTTTGGAATGGATCCGAAAATTTGATGTCACAGGAAGGGCTTTTTGGGCCTTTGGACCTTTGGGGCCTCTGCTCAGCGACCGTGATATACTGTACTGTACACGTAAAGACACCTGCTGTTGACGCCGTGCAGGAAAAGCGCGAGTTCCTGGGCGACAAGTACCTGGAGGAGGGGCCCGAAGGGAACGACGCCACCAAGAGCAACGTGGCACCCATCCGCGTGGCGTTCCGCCACGAGACGCTGTGTCAGGAGCTGGAGCTGCTGACCAAGGCCAGCCCTTCCTCACCCCCGTGAAGCCCGGTTGGGGAGGTGGGCCGTGATCACGTTTTGCGGTGTAAGACTGCCAGCAGGGCCTCTCATTCGCCTCCTTACATTTCCTAAACGAGCGCCCGGACATGTCTACGATTTCCACAAGGCATTGGAGGTAAATGAGATATGGGAAGGACTGTAGTGATTCTGCCTTATTATCAATGAAACAAGAGGGGCAACTTTAATAATTCTATTTTATTTAGATTAATTCGTGCAAATGCCTTCTCTAAACACTGAACATTGAACCACATTAAACATCAAAACTGGTACGATGCACCACAGAGACACATCACGGACACGATACAGGGTACGGAGGTGAACACAACACGGAGCTGATGGGGTGAGAGCAAACAGTCAAGCTCCCGACATTATAAAAAGTCCAGAGAATAATGAGGACAATAATAATTTAATTTTATACAGCGTAATGCTTATTACAGGAATTGTATGTATTTACGTAAATAATGTAACATTGTTTTAACACGTTGTGATTTGAATAACAATACTTTCTAACGATAAATACATTGCATTGAACTCGTACACTTAAGTCTAACAACTTATCGTAACAAAGATGTCTCCATCTATGCAGACAAGGTAGCGTGGGCCAGGATTAAATACCTAGCACTTGGCAAAATAAATCAAAGCTACAGTCAGAAATGTACACGCGGTGTCTACTTCATGTGGGTCCCCTCGTCTCCGCAGCACTGAACTATGGGTATTTGCCACCCGCTCTTGATAGTACCTGGCACCAAGATGTCCACGCAGCCAAGGAAAGCGTCAGCAAAAAATTGTTGTTGCACTGAACTATGACCCCATTGATCACAGTCATATCAACGCGTATGTTGTGCATCATCATAGCTGAAATCTGTGGGCGATTTGGGCCTGCCCTATGCTGTTTGCCAGCGTCACCGTTCTTCAAATGTGACAAATTTAACAAAAAATACCCGCAAATCGGTGAATTGGAAACGCATATCAGCATTGTCCCCTACTGCGAACCGTCTGTGGAACGTAGCACCTTCTTTCGTGACTGTCTTGCGTGATAAAATGGCGCAAATACAATCATTTTTGTTTACCGAGCCTTTAGGCTTATCTGGTGGAGTGTGTGAGCATCAGCATTGCTGGTTCTTGCGCCGACAACACACGTGCCTTGCCCACCTAAATAATAGGTCCTAAGTGAGTTCACTCACTCTCCCAAACCTTCACTCCCCATTCACATGAACAGCAACTCCCTCTCATCAATGGCACTTAGGTCTACCCAGGTTATCTCTGCATTCGCATATCCTGGACAACGTTTAGAATAATACAACGTATTCCAGTTAAATAATTCGTTAACCGTACACGTGTTAGGCTAACAACGCTCAGCGCTTGCAAACCATGTATTGAGACTGTTGAATAATACACAAATAAAGTGCAGCTTGTGCAGCGGTGTGTGGGCTGGAATCATGTCTTGTGTGTACTGGCGAAGTGCATCTCCATTCTCTTCTAGATCTGAGTGCACACCTCTCCTCTATTACGAGCACAGTACTGTGACCAGCATACGCCGGGGCTCTGGAGGGGTTGTGGAGATGGCCAGGGAGGGGATTTAGTGGAGAACTTGGGACCAGAAGAGCAGACTCCACGTGTGGTGAGGGAAATACCAAGATGAAGAACAATGTTACTCATAAGATCAATACAGTGAGGGAAAAAAAGTATTTGATCCCCTGCTGATTTTGTACGTTTGCCCACTGATAAAGAAATGATCAGTCTATAATTTTAATGGTAGGTTTATTTGAACAGTGAGAGAATAACAGCAAAAAAATCCAGAAAAGCGCATGTCAAAAATGTTATAAATTGATTTTCACTTTAATGAGGGAAATAAGTATTTGACCCCCTCTCAATCATAAAGATTTCTGGCTCCCAGGTGTCTTTTATACAGATAACGAGCTGAGATTAGGAGCACACTCTTAAAGGGAGTGCTCCTAATCTCAGCTTGTTACCTGTATAAAAGACACCTGTCCACAGAAGCAATCAATCAGATTCCAAACTCCACCATGGCCAAGACCAAAGAGCTCTCCAAGAATGTCAGGGACAAGATTGTAGACCTACACAAGGCTGGAATGGGCTACAAGACCATTGCCAAGCAGCTTGGTGAGAAGGTGACAACAGTTGGTGCGATTATTCGCAAATGGAAGAAACACAAAAGAACTGTCAATCTCCCTCGGCCTGGGGCTCCATGCAAGATCTCACCTCGTGGAGTTGCAATGATCATGAGAACGGTGAGGAATCAGGCCAGGACTACACGGGAGGATCTTGTCAATGATCTCAAGGCAGCTGGGACCATAGTCACCAAGAAACCAATTGGTAACACTACGCCGTGAAGGACTGAAATCCTGCAGCGCCCGCAAGTTCCCCCTGCTCAAGAAAGCACATATATACATGCCCGTCTGAAGTTTGCCAATGAACATCTGAATGATTCAGAGGACAACTGGGTGAAAGTGTTGTGGTCAGATGAAACCAAAATGGAGCTCTTTGGCATCAACTCAACTCGCTGTATTTGGAGGAGAAATGCTGCCTATGACCCCAAGAACACCATCCCCACCGTCAAACATGGAGGTGGAAACATGCTTTGGGGGTGTTTTTCTGCTAAGGGGACAGGACAACTTCACCGCATCAAAGGGACGATGGACGGGGCCATGTACCGTCAAATCTTGGGTGAGAACCTCCTTCCCTCAGCCAGGGCATTGAAAATGGGTCCTGGATGGGTATTCCAGCATGACAATGACCCAAAACACACGGCCAAGGCAACAAAGGAGTGGCTCAAGAAGAAGCACATTAAGGTCTGGAGTGGCCTAGCCAGTCTCCAGACCTTAATCCCATAGAAAATCTGTGGAGGGAGCTGAAGGTTCGAGTTGCCAAACGTCAGCCTCGAAACATTAATGACTTGGAAAAGCTCTGCAAAGAAGAGTGGGACAAAATCCCTCCTGAGATGTGTGCAAACCTGGTGGCCAACTACAAGAAACGTCTGACCTCTGTGATTGCCAACAAGGGTTTTGCCACCAAGTACTAAGTCATGTTTTGCAGAGGGGTCAAATACTTATTTCCCTCATTATAATGCAAATCAATTTATAACATTTTTGACATGCGTTTTTCTGGATTTTTTTGTTGTTATTCTGTCTCTCACTGTTCAAATAAACCTACCATTAAAATTATAGACTGATCATTTCTTTGTCAGTGGGCAAACGTACAAAATCAGCAGGGGATCAAATACTTTTTTTTCCCTCACTGTAGTTGTTGTTCTGCGAATATACTCGTCCCCGTCCCGTGAATGTGGAATTTATTGTTGTGGTTGTCCCACCTGATGACGATTGCTTGTGGTGCGATCGAAACGTCGTGGTCCATTATTTTTCTACCTACGTGACTTTACAGAAAGAGCCAAAGAGTATGGATTCCTGCAGTCACGAAAGCATAAAATCAAGATAGAACTGAATCAGAATACTGGAGGAATCCGATGAGCTATAAAGCTCTTTTTTCACAAATGTCCAGGAGGGGCAGGTCAGAATGTTACAACACATACAAAAATACGATAGGAATGCAAAGTATAGGAAATGTAAACAAATCATTTAATAAGATACAAATAAAACTAAACTATTTTTTTCTCTCACGGGATAAAGCCCACTGAGCTCTGAGCTCTTTCAAAAGCGATCTGGCCATCACAAACGATAGCTCAAGTGGCTTATCACGTGGCAATCTATAGCAGCCAAATCATCTAAACAACCCCAACGCGTGATGTCCATTCTAAACGCGGAGGCAAAACTTCTGCCCAATCCCGCCAGGCCCATTGTAAACTCTACGCCAGTGACTTTAACCTCGGGTTCATCCACGCATCCCCCTGGCTTGGTGCGAGATGCCCTTTCTGGGGGTGCGAGACACGGCCAGACTTTTTTTTAAGGTAAATCATCGAAAGACAAATTAAGCAGGGGCACGTAAGTTACACCGACTTTGTTTCATCAAATCAATCCGATGCATTTATTAACGTTCTACATTTTTTGACGATCGAGGTCCAAAGGGGGGGTGGGGGTGCAAAGGCCGCAATCAAGGTGATAAGAACCACGTGCTCTACGCCATGCAATTAGAATTGGCGTTGTGATTATTCTAGAATTATTTCGGTAAAGTCACATTGTTGCCATCATATCCGCAACCCCAGCTTCCCAAGCCTCCCACTTCCCCCCTCCCCCTACCCCCCCTACCCCCCCCTTCTCTCTCCCCCCTTGCTCCTCCCCCCTTTCTTACCTATATAACCTCTTACCACGGCAGCTCTCTCGCCCACTTCAACAAGTGTTTTTTTCTTGCTGCGGTTGTCCCACCTGATGACGGACGCTTGTGTTGCGCCCGAAACGTCGTGATTTTATTTTATTTTACACCTACGTGACTTTACCGAAAGAACCAGAGAATTGTGGTTATTGTACAACGCGAGTCGGTGTGTGGGGGGGGGGGGTGGGCAGAGATTGGGGGGCCGGGCTACGGGATGAGGGTGCGTCGCTTTGTGACGTTCACAGTTCGAGAATCGTCCACGGCGTACCGAGCCGGGCCCTATGGGGGCCATCCATTTAGTGCGTTCGCATGGAGGGGCGAAAAAAGTGTTAATCCAAATGCGCACGCTTGCGTATGGGGGGGGGGTCTACTGACAATGTACGCATAGGAAACGATAGGGGGGGGGGGGTGAAGCCTCGATAATAATTAACACCCCCGCTCCCCCCTCCATGCGAACACACTAATGAGTTATAGTCCCGCGTTGGACTATATCTGTTTGCTTAAACACGTTAATATTATTAATCCTTGATCGTTTGCGTGGATTAAATATCGGCCGTTCCGTAGGAATCGGGGGGGGGGGTGTAAAAAGTTCGCGTGCGTACAGGGTAGGGGCCAAGTTTGACAGATTTTTGCGTACCCACTAAATCAGGGGTCGGGAACCTATGGCTCGCGAGCCAGATGTGGCTCTTTTGATGATTGCATATGGCTCGCAGATAAAACAAAATATTCTCACTTGTTTTAATCCATCCATCGATTTTTCACTGCGCATGTCCTGTTCAGGGCTGCAGGAGCAATTGTCCATTATTTTAATTGGATGATACTGGCCTACGTTTGCCGTTGCTGGGTAAAACAGGTAAACGCCCCCTTTTGAATCAGTCTGAGACTGCGTCTGCTCGGTCATTAGCTCAAAGCTAACCCTTCGACGAAGAAGATGGCGAAAAGAAAAAAAGACGACGAGTATCGTACATTTCAGGACGAATGGACCGAAGAATTCGCCTTTGTGGAGAGAGCGGGTTCTGCGGTGTGTCTAATTTTCAATGACAAAATTACATCGTTGAAACGGTCGAATGTAAAGCGGCACTTCGACACGCGCCACGCTACCTTTGCATCAAAATACCCTGCGGGAGACAGCAGAAAGAAAGCGTGCCAAGAGCTTCTGAGCAGGGTGCAAGCTAGCCAGCAGCAACTCCGCGTATGGACCCGGCAAGGTGACTATAATTCGGCTAGCTTTGCTGGTTCTTTAGCAATAGTGAGGAACGGAAAACCATTCACAGATGGCGAGTATGCTAAAACGTTCATGCTGGATGTAGCCAATGAACTTTTTGATGATCTTCCGAACAAAGACAAGATAATCAAACGGATACAAGACATGCCTCTGTCGGCAAGAACTGTTCATGATCGTACCATCGTGATGGCAAACAAAGTGGAGGAAACGCAAGTGAAGGACATAAATGCAGCGCCGTTCTTTTCTCTGGCTTTGGATGAGTCAACAGACGTGAGCCATTTGTCGCAGTTCAGCGTGATTGCAAGATATGCTGTTGGTGACACACTGCGCGAAGAAAGTCTTGCTGTTCTGCCATTAAAAGGGTCCACAAGAGGTGAGGATTTATTCAAGTCTTTCATGGAGTTTGCTCAAGAAAAAAGTCTACCTATGGATAAACTTCTCTCAGTGTGTACTGATGGTGCTCCGTGTATGGTGGGGAAAAACAAAGGATTTGTGGCGCTTCTCCGTGAACATGAAAATAGACCCATCCTAAGTTTCCATTGCATTATACACCAGGAGGCACTTTGTGCTCAGATGTGTGACAGGCAGTTTGGCGAAGTGATGTCGCTGGTCATTCGTGTGATCAACTTTATTGTTGCCCGAGCCTTAAATGATCGCCAGTTTAAAACACTGCTGGATGAAGTTGTAAATAACTATCCTGGTCTGCTTTTGCACAGCAATGTGCGTTGGTTGTCAAGAGGGAAGGTGCTTAGCCGTTTTGCGGCTTGCCTGAACGAAATCCGGACTTTCCTTGAAATGAAAGGCGTCGGGCATCCTGAGCTAGCCGACTCCGAGTGGCTCCTCAAGTTTTACTATCTCGTAGATCTGACTGAACATCTGAACCAGCTCAACGTGAAAATGCAAGGCATTGGAAATACAGTGTTATCCCTTCAACAAGCTGTATTTGCTTTTGAAAACAAGCTGGAGCTTTTCATCACGGATCTTGAAACAGGTCGTTTACTACATTTTGAAAAACTGAGCCAATTTAAAGATGCATGCACAGCAAGTGAGCCCATTCAAAACCTTGATCTCCACCAGCTAGCTGGCTGCACATCCAGTCTCCTACAGTCCTTCAAAGCACGCTTTGGAGAATTTCGTGAGCACACTCGTCTTTTTAAGTTCATCACCCATCCAAACGAGTGTTCACTGAACACAGCCGACCTGAATTACATCCCTGGTGTCTCCGTCAGAGATTTTGAAGCAGAAGTGGCTGACCTGAAGGCCTCAGACATGTGGGTGAATAAGTTCAAGTCACTGAATGAAGATTTGGAAAGAATCACACGACAGAAAGCGGAGTTGGCGAGCAAGCACATGTGGACAGAAATGAAAAAACTCCAACCCGAAGACCAGCTGATTCTCAAAACTTGGAACGCGCTTCCTGTCACCACACACTGCAGCGTGTGAGTATTGCTGTATTGACCATGTTTGGATCTACGTATGCATGTGAGCAGTCATTCTCACATCTTAAAAATATCAAGTCCAACCTACGATCACGTTTAACGGATGAAAGCCTCAACGCTTGCATGAAGCTTAACCTCACCAAGTACCAACCCGACTACAAAGACATCAGCAAATCCATGCAGCACCAGAAGTCGCATTAATGGTGAGTGTTATAACAACATTATTTAAAAGAATAAATTCAGAGGCTTATTATACTGACATTTAGTTGAATTCACTTTTAAAATATATTATATGGCTCTCACTGAAATAAATTTCCAAATTTTTTGCTTTCATGGCTCTCTTAGTCAAAAAGGTTCCCGACCCCTGCACTAAATGGATGGCCCCTATTGAGTCGTTGCTTGGCCAGGCAAGTTGGTTCGTGTTGGTAACTCGGTCAGCGTGGAACTTCGGCGGGGGGGTGCAACGCTTCCAAACACACGCCGTTGGTCCGACGTTTCATGTTGTGTGCCAGTGTTTTGTGGGGAGCGGCGGTTAGCGCTACGCTGCGCTACCGAACCCGGCGACCCGGGCCTCCCCGATTTGAGGATTATCTGAACCTGTCCCGGGCCTCCCCTAGGTCGACTCGGCCTCAAACGGGTTACCTGGTGCGGTGTTTAAACATCGCCACTGGGGAGACAAAGGTGGCCGGGCGTGGTGTTGGCCACCCACCCCCCTTGTGTGCCGTGGCGGCCTTCATAGGTGCTCGCTAACAGCACTTTCCCCAAGAGTTTGTGAAGGCTACACGGGGGATCTTTGTCTTTGTGTCAGTCAGGGATTCGTTTCACGTCGCGTCACAAGTGTTTTGTTCGTTGGCCACGCATTTCACGTCGCTGCGACACGATGCTGACCGTTCCCATAGCCCATTAGAAATTTCTCCTGCACGGTGTCCACGATGCCACCACCCTCCCTCCCTCCCAGGCCTCTCGGGGCGAGAAGCGCTTTTGCATAATCCTTCAAAACAAGGAACATTGTTATACAACACGTAAGGATCGCGACCTCTATTTTTGTTTGACTCTCACCATCGTTACATCACCAGTGTAGGGTGCCAAGCGGCCGCCGCATCTGCAGTGTCCCAATGGTTTATTCGAAAGCATGCGGGTGGCAGGGAAGGGAAGTGAATGGCAAAACATCCGGCCGTCAGCAGCAGTGACTCGATGCTTTCGCGGTGTCCAGGGCCACATGCTGCATGGCTGCTCTGGGGTCAGCTTCCGCTCCGATATCACCGTGGGTCACGCGACGGCGAGTTGAGCAACCAGCCCACTTTCCCAAGCCAGTTGTGAAATATCACTGGCTTCAAGCCACACCACGACTCGCTCGAGTGCCGACGCATCTGCAGGATATGCAGGCCGTGCGGGATGGGAACGGCACCCCGTTCCGAAACAACGCCTTGCGGCCACGACCACCACTTTGTGCGCGCGCGCCTGGCATGGAACTAAATGTTCGGAGACGTCTCTTTCCTTCCCCTGGCACCAGTGTGGGTGATTTTGGGTGTTACAAGTTAGATGAAGTGTCCGTTGGCGACTCGCAGAACACCATGATGTTAAGAGTTTGGCCCTTGGAAGTATTGTCACATACAGTACATACACTTCAGAGACCCACTTCCAGTGACCTCTTTTACGCAAAGTGGTGCTGTGCATTCCAATAATTCTTGTCGCGCGACAAACTGCCATGCAACAAGACGTGAGACCACGATAAGTGATCAACACGCATCACAAAGCGGACTTTATTCGATGCCAACGAGGACCTGAGCAGAATCAAGATTCCATGTTTTATTGGTAGAAAACCAATGGTAGGGTAAAAGGTTCCCAAAATCAAGCGTTGGTGAACGTTGTTTGTCGCGTTTAGTTAAATGTGTTGATTTTGGATAAAATGTGCAGATGCCTTAATTAGCAACAAGAAGAGATTAACACAATCATTTCCACCATCGGCGTGAACCTGTGACATGAGTTGCACACTCATCACTGCCAGTTTTTGGCACTGCGATGAGCCAACATGCAATGTGTGGTATATGTTTATTTTTCTTGCGAGGACTACAGGACACTTACAGATACCATTTTTACATATTTCAGTACCAATTCAGCAAAACATGGGTTATCTGAATGTAACTTGTCAGATTTCTCTCTGGGGGGCACGGGAGCATGTGCAGTGGGGGGAGGGCGTCCATGGGTCACAATCGCCTGTCGAAAGGGTCAAGACCTGACCCCTACACAGGGCTTCCCCTACCCCCCTCTTAACAGCACGGGACCCACGAAGGGCGGTCAACGCGGTTAGAAAACGAAAAACTGACAATATTATTAATCGCCTTCTTGCATTTGTGCCAGGCCCGTGCGTGTGAATCACATTACAGAACAAGCGACGAGGCTTGGGGCTACTTTATTCAATCATGAGTAGTCGGTGAATGCGTCCAGTGCCCTGCATTTAAAACCTTTGTACAACTCCTTGTGTGATATTGTGTGCACTTATTACTACGCATTTCCCTGTAGACGCTCCTCTTTATGGTCATGCAGAACTGTACCATTTTTACATGAATACGGAGCTTTAAATTTAGCTGAACGTTACAATCGGTGAAGCTCACTTTCTCATCTTCCAAACGTTTCGACCGCCACGCCCATGTGTTAAGTGCCTGTGGGCCTTTAGCCCAATAGGGTGAAGTTAATCTTAACAGTGCTGTCAATGCCGTTCCATCAAAAACCCCAAAAATGCAACAATCAGTATCTACACCAGGGAACACGGATGTACTGGGGCACCGCATAGTCGAGGAAAACCGTCCGAATTGCACAAGAACGGCAGCATCGTTAGGACGAGCTTCACATTCACCGAAAACGCTGCTCAGTGGAGCAAACGTTGCCGTGCACACGTGTGCACCGGGGCGATGTCACGACGCCGACTTCGTGGCCGGATTAAGACGAGACGGAGCCGGAGTGCGTTGGCTTCGGCGGTGGAGCGGAAGAGCAATCAGTTTTACGCGTCAACACATCATTAGAGTTAAATAAATTACATAGCAGTTTTACCATCCTTCCCACGCACCACCCCCAATAATGTCACAAGGTAAGGAAAATGTATTTAAGAGGGGCCAAGGCAGGCGGGGCGGAGAGGGGAAACCACACGCAGAGAATGAGTGCAGCGCTCTTGGGCTTGTGCTCCCAACGTCACCGCCGAAAACTGCCAAGGTGAGAATTGTTGTCGAGTTTCTTTGACCCCTCCGACCTTAATGGGGCTGGCTTGAGTGGCAGAATCGGCATGGTCAGTCTAGTGTAAGTGCGTGCAGGGGTTGGTGACTCCGGCTCCTCCATATTGCCCGCCCGCCCACTCGCGCAACAACAAGGTCCCATCGCAGTCCAGGGCAGCGGCGAGTGGGGAACCACCAAGTCCGGTTGCTTCACCGAGATTCATCTTTTCGGAGACTCACGCCGCCACCACGGGAGGGCAGGGTTCACGAGTCGGAGCGGAGGCGCTGCACGGGAGGGGTGCGAGCACAGCGTCACGTGTCGGGGAGCTGGCTAACGTCCGACAGGTCAGTGCTGTTTAGGATCTCGCGAACCTGCTCCATTGACTCCATCTGACGGATCCGTTCGAGTTGCACCTGTGTGGAAACACGGCAGAAACTATTATTATGGTGCGGCGGCAGCAGCAACACCTTTCACGATTATCTTTTTGATCGAGACATTTGCCATGTTTATTGCACCCGAAACATCGTGATTTAATTTTGTTTTCATTTTTTTTACCTACATGACTTGACTGAAAAAACCAAAGAGTATGTTTATTGTATTTTCTAAAATACATTAAAAATGAACCACGTATTTTGCTGAACATCCTTTCCAAGACCTTACTTTTTTTCCTCTACCTATGACTGTCTCCGACACAACTCTAACCCCACTGTATCGTAGAACATCTATAAATTGCACTGTATTATTTGTTTTGGGGGAAAGGACCATTCTAAAAAAATACATTCACCGTACGCCCCTTCAGACACTGGCCACTTAACTCGTGTCCCAACGTCGTGGTGTGATAACAACTGTCGCTTGTTTCTGCCGAATTCACCGACCTGGACTCCTACAAAATCCACTTGGCCCAAGGGTCAACGCCGGAGAGCCTGGAGCTCACTCACGATATGCGACGGTCCCATCCTGGACTCGCCTGTCCAGCAGCGTGTGGCGGCGTGGTCAGTCTCACCTGTAGTGTTTGGGAGAGCTTCACAAAGTCCCTCTGCACCTGCTCGCTCGTGTCCAGCTCATTCTGCAATCGCTGGGTCTTGCTCTTCTCCTCTCGGACCACTTCCTCCAGCTTGAGCTGTGGACAGAGGCCCGCGCGCAAGTGCATTCTGGGTAAAGCGGTAGGATGGCTGCGCGTTCACGGGTTACACTGTTATGAGTTTCTTTGTTTTGCCCCTCCTCGTCTCTGTCTTTTCCAGTTTGAAAGAAGTTCTGCAGTAAAACCTTGGATTGCGAGTTACTTGGTCTGCGAGTGTTTTGCAAGACGAGCAAAATTTTTTAAATAAATATTAATTTGATAAACGAGCGAGGGTCTTGCAATACGAGTAGTACGTATACGCTTTGTCTGCCGAGCGTCACGTGATCACAACTGATATACGAGTGCTTTGGATGACAAACACGTTTCCGGAACGAATTATGCTCGCAATCCAAGGTTTTACTGTAGCTTGTTTTGCCAAGTTGGGATATATAGTAATAATTTTTCGTCAATTAATGAAGTGGCCCTGTCATTCATATTTTAATGTACATTTTATTTCAAAGTTTCGATAAAAAGTACAAAAAGTTAATGTTATTGCACTTTAAATTAACAACTGAAACGTCTATTTGGGGGAGAAACACCAATGTGTTTTTAGAAAATTATTATTTGGTTTTTAAAAGTCACCTCCAATCAGCACGGTTGGCTACCACTGACCCCTGCATCAGATTCCCAGGGAGTGTGGAGCTCCGAGTGTACGTATGTGTCACCCACCTGAGCTGGAGCTCCCCGCGATGTGTGTATCTGTGAGTGCGCGCGTCGCTCACCCTCTGCGCATGCTCCTCGCGATGCTGCCCCTCCAGCTGTCGCCGCGCCTGCTCAAGCCGCTCCAGCTGCTGGGTCTTCTCCTGCACGGTCTTCTCTAGCTGTGTGGCGCACACGGCACCGCCACGACAACTAATATAACAACTTCGACGACTGCAGCAACGCCATCGAACAGACAGACATGCCGGACCACGTGGTAATAACAGCGTGTCCTCAAACCGACGCGCGTGGATGCGCCGCGTCCCGTTTATAACCGGTGTATTTTTTGTAGGGCACACTTTGCCTTGCCAGGGCGCGGCAATGTCACCGTGCATGGCGCCTGTGTGAACGCACCTCCTCCTTCAAGCTCTTTAGTCGTTCCACCTCGGTGCGGATGCTCGTGATGGAGGCTGCGAAGGAGCACACGGACGGGTACGGTCAGGCACGCCTGGCTAGACGAGCACTGCCGTTTGCAAAAGCAAAGGTAAGGAATCTCAATGGTTACCTTCTAAGACATCTGGGCCAATCCATACAGATCAGAGAGCAAGGGACGCAAGAACAGGCGAGAAGAAAGGACAGTACGATCAGAACGGCCGGATGACAAAGACACAGGCACAAACAGTATTTGTGGTTCTTTGGAACGCGTAGTTTTAATTAATTCCAGGCAACGTTAAGTGTCACGCAATGGAGAGCAACAAATTATGCCCCATTTTTGTCATATTAATATTTCAGTATTTATTAAAACGGATAAAATATGAATTTTAAGGGATGTCAAGTCATGAATTCAGAAGCCCTCCTCCGACATGATACCAGACTATACAAGAGTCTGAGAACACAAGAGGCCACCGCAGTTTGGGTGGACGGTGCTGCCCCATCCAACAAACAGCTCACATGTGGCACCCTCAGATTTTAATCATTTTGAAATTGAGATCGCTGTTCAGAATGCTGCCTCGTGATATTGCTGCGCGGAATAAACATGAGCAATGGGGAGACAAAGGTGGCCAGGAACTGTGCTGGCCACACCACCACCTCATGCACCATTCTAGCCTTCATCGGTGCTCACCAAGAGCACTTTCTCCAACAGCCTGTGTAGACTACACGGGGGAACGTTGTCTGTTTTAATACATGTCAGTAAGCATCCGCTGATAGAGAATCGCTGAACATCCGAAGAGGGTCATGTTGAAGATAAGACAAAGATGATTTTGCAAGGGACTGTGGAAGGGAAGAGAGGAAGGGGAAGAAAAGGATCGCTTGGTGGGACAATATGATCACTTGTATGGGACTCTCCGTGAGAGACGCAGAACAGTGCCAAGATGGAAAGCATCTGTCATGGGCATCAACCCTCAGTTACGTGGATGACACAACATGGACAGAAGCGGACGGTACCGATCTCCTCCTTGTAGGTGTCGATCTCGAGCTGTAGTGTCGACTCTAGGTTGTCCTTGGTGCCCTGCTCGGCCGTCAGCTGCTCGCGCAGGAAGAGGATCTCTGCGCGGAGCCGCTCCTCCGCATGCTCGCACGCCGTGCGTACCGCCACCATGTCCCGCCGGTACTGCGACACCAGCGCCTGCAGCTCCTACACCCCCAGGGCAGAACCACCGTTTGCTCAGTAAAGGATGTCACTTATCTATGTACGTATGTTGAACTTCTTTCGCACCGTACGTAGTCAACCATGCTAATCGGAGGTGCGGGGGGGCGAAGGACAACTAACTAAACACAAAAGAAATTAGTTTTCAATCTATATTTAAAAGCGCATAACTGCTCAGTCTTCTACAGACCACCAGCTCAAAAGAACGGAATGTGTGGCCATTTCAGCATTCAGACTACCAATGTGTAGCTATGCACGGACGTGTTTTTAGGGGCTGTCCGGCATATCACGATGGCACAACGGCATGTTGCCATCATCTAGGCTAATGGGCAATGATGCGCTCCCGCCCCCTTTCGTCCGCATTCTCAACGCTCCTCACCTGCACCACGGACGGCATGATGAATCCCTCAGCCTGCAGCAGGGACTGGTGCACAGAGTGCTTGCCTTGCAGGCTGTCGTTGTCCGCCTGCAGCCGCCGCAGCTCCTCGGCCACCTGCTCGCGCGACCTCGCCAGCACCGCCTGCCGGGCACACAGAGCACGGGGAGGCGCGATGGCGCCCTCTTTAGCGACGGCACGGTGGCATTCTCGCTGTACACGGCCGAGTTGTTTAACTGCCATCCTGTGGGTCAGGCGGTCGGTAAAGGCTCGGCGAGCCGGTGTTTTGACTAAGGGTGGAATGATGCGATTCTTTAATCGAATCGCCACCATAAATCGCGACAATTATTTGCATTTCATTATTCGTTACGCCTCCAGTTGACGCAGTGCATCGTCACTCTAAAGCGCGTTGAGTAAAGTGCGTTTGCTCGGCATGTCCCGTAAACACGTACCAGCTGCTCCAAGGCCTTCTGCTGAGTTTCCACAAACTTCTGCTGCAGCTCCTGTAGCAGAGCCTCCGCCGTGCGGCACTGCTCCGTGAGCGCAACGATCTGAAAAGAGGGCCCCCCCCAGTCAGTGGCTCGAGTAGCACCATCAGCAACAGCGCCATATCCTTGACTGTTTACATGTTAGTACAATGGTCACCTTATGTTCGTTTAATATTTCGGTAACTTTATTCGTAACTGTACTCAGATCAGTCAAGGGATAATCTGCCCCAGCTGACTTTCGCTGCAGGGAGTTTATTATTTGGCATTGATTTGTGTTCGTGCAGTGTTTTCGCTTCCTTAAGTGATGAAGTTGTTTTTGTTTTGATTTCTGTTTGCTCCATTGCTGTTCTTAATAATTTTTTCTGTCATGGTGGTGACCCAGGTCACTGTGCGAATGGGTCTCCTCTGGCCTCTTGACTCCTCACCAAGGTTAAACAAATTAAAATTGACACTTGAACCTGCAGCAATAGAAGTACCAGCACGGGCTAATCCCACGCCCAACAAATGACAGCACTTGACCTGTTAACTATCTGCACCGGCAACCTGAACCTCTCCAAGGACTGCTCCTGGAAATCAAATGGTTGCTGTATATTTCATAAATTGCCCATTTCAATATAAACATTTTTTTTACAATGTGTATCAGCTTTCAATAAATTACACAACTTAACATTTCAACGAAAGCGAAGAGATTAGGCACCTTAAAAAAAGCCTTAATACACTCATGCAATACGATTCCAGTCGTTATCAGCAACGGTCATCAACAGGGGCATTTACAATGAGTAATTTACTCTGGAAACTTGACGCAGGGATGCTGAAGAGTGTATTCCATGAGCAATGATTGGTCTAAACAGCACAGAAACCTCGGGTGGTCATGTGACCTCTTCTCATCTGGGGGAAGCATCAATCAGATCTGTACAGAAACGGGCAACTACATTTTTGTTACAACCGAAAATGTGGCAGCAACGGTCGCTGGCGATGTGGCAAGTGGCGACAACAACTGCCTTAACCGACTTTGGTCCCTTTCGTGTGGCTGGTGTAGATGCAGAGCAACAACTACAATTTCACATTCAGGTGGTCAAGCCAGACCAACTGCGTCAGGAGCAGCAGATCGTATCGCTGTGAGGTCTCCTTTGTATATGTGGATCGGGCATTGTGTTGTTATAATGTTGTACGGCCCGTTCTGGATGACCACAGTCGCACACTGGAGAGTTTTTAATTTTAAATTTGTGCATCAGGTATCTGCATCTGCCATGGTTGTGCAGTGGATGCGATTAAGGGTGACCCATTAAGGGTGAACCATAAGCTTCGTGGAAGATCAAACCCAGGAATCTTCTGCGTTGGCTCTATCACAAGGCTCTGGTTCATCAAAGCCGGGCATCATTCACGGGCTCCGGTGCATTACAGCCTCAGAGAGAGGCGCGCGAGGTGGCGTACCTGCTCCGTGCAGTCCTCTGCGGAGCGGCGAGACGCGTCCTCCAGCTCGTCGCGCTCTTTGCCCACCTTCTCCAGTTGCTCGTTGGCCTGGCGCAGCATGGCGTGCAGTCTCTTCAACTGCAACGTGTGAACCGCACCACCGCCAAACAAAAAACACCGCCATCGGTTACACGCGAATGTCGACGAGCCCTCCGAGGGGCGACGTCGCGACGAACCGCGAGCGGCACGGCCGTCCTTGGGGCGAGTGACACTGCACGGGGCGAGAGCTGCCGGAGTGACGGCAAAGCTAAACCGGGGCTGGGTGATCTTTAAAATGTTGCTGGACAATTTCTAGTTGAATGGATTGGGGACCAGTGGAGGGATCCGAGGATGGGCTATGTGATCTAATTTTACGGTGGTGTTGTGGAGCATCATATTGAGTTGAGGTGAGATATAGGGGAGACCTGAAAAGGAGATAGTTGCGGTAGTTTAGGCAAAACGGGATGAAGGCACGGATAACGGTCTCGCAGCAAATGGGACAGGAAAGGTGTATTTGGAAAAAGGAAATAGCCACAAATACAACCCCACGAGCACTACAGGGAAAAGTACTGTGTTTAGAGCCACCAATCAAGCGGGCATCACACCTGGTCCCTGGTGTCCGCCTCCTGCGCCTGTATGGTCTGGAGCTGCTGCTCGTAGTTGGAGCACATGTCACACGGGCGCCCGAAATTGCTCGCCGCTTTCTGCACCTGCAAGACGGAGCGAAGGGACGCACGGTGGCACCACCACACCGTCAGGACCCACACAGAGCTCCAGTGCTCAGCCTACCAGGCTCGTGAGAGGTAGTGCCGACGGTTTGGGAGGACAACGATGTCAACCGCAACTACTATACACTAGCGTTATGAGCGGTGATCAATCCACTGCTGGGTGAAGACCTCGCCAAATCAGTTGCCATCTCTCACAATCCTGCTGCCACATAGCACCTGCACCAGAGATGCTTTCATCGTAAAATCTCCACCGGGTTATCCCATCTAGCGACGTGTCCTGCGAAAGCCGAATCATTCAAAGCAGCGGCAGCCAAAAAAATAAACATGCCCGAGAGGGCAGTCATCATGAAGGTGTTGCGATTAAATCAGATTGGGCGATTAACCGCGAACACCGAGGCGCAATCGTCTCACCTCCTCTTGCAAGAGGTCCCATTCCCGCTCGCTGACCAACCGGTACCCATCAGGCAGAGCGCACAGTGTCTCCGTGGAGACCATGGTGACGGTGGAGAGCAGCGAGGCGGTCTCCTCCTGCTCGGGCGTGCGGGCCTTGATGGACAGCTCCTGCGCCCTCGTCAGCATGAACCCTGCGGGCCCCTGCACCACGGCAGCGCCCCCGTCAACCGAACTGGCACCCAGGGCCTCCGCGTGCGGCGCCATCGACATCATCGAGTGAGCGCCGTCCGGGATGAAGTTGGACAGCTCGGACGTGACGGACGAAGTGTCGAAGCCTTCGAGGTCCAGGTCGGCGCTCACCATGGGGCCAAAGTCCATCTCGTCGAGGTTGCTGTCGGAGCCCGATTTCTCCGCCGCCGTCAGATGCTCGTGGGGAAGGGTGGCCTGGGCGCCGTTCGGGTCCGGGGGTGGCAACGCGTGCTCTCTGGCCTCTGACCCTTCCACGACCACCCTCGCCCCCAGACTGTCGGACGACTGCACGCGCC
This sequence comes from Petromyzon marinus, assembly GCF_048934315.1. Classification (NCBI taxonomy): domain Eukaryota; kingdom Metazoa; phylum Chordata; class Hyperoartia; order Petromyzontiformes; family Petromyzontidae; genus Petromyzon; species Petromyzon marinus. The sequence goes on along the minus strand of NC_133704.1, from coordinate 4,015,928 downwards.
GCAATCCGTCGCTGCCCGGGCTCGCGGACTGTGGCAGCGGCGTTCGCACCTGTCAAATCAACCGTTACGATTTTGTAACACGTGAAATATTACCGTATTCTCCAGATGACAAGACACAATTCCCCCACCCCCTATATTTGTAAACAAAAGTTGGAAGTGCGTCTCGTAATCTGGTAAGTGTGTGTGTGTGCGAGACCACATTTATGTAACTTTCTTGACACTGGGCACAAGTTTGGAGCATGTCTTGCTCTCCCACAGCATCTTATAATTGGGAGGACATGGTACACGTTTTTTACATTTTAAAAACATTCAGGACTTCAATAAGTGGTGCCTAAATACAGTACCTCCTACATCAGACTCTTATACAAGTGAAAAGGTTGGATGTGTGAAGATCTACAGAAAATTAGTTACATCAAGCACAAATACCGCATTGGGTGCAGGCGGTCAATTCGTCGGGTTGGTTGGATGTGTGAATTTGTGGAAGGGTGGCAGCGCGGCGCAGTGCTAACGCTTGTGCCTCACAGCAAGGACGACCCGAGTTCGACTCCTGACTTTTCGCTTCGCAGTTTGTACGTTGTCTCCCCGTTCTGACTGGGCTTCCTCTGGGCTCTTCAATTTCCTCCCATAACTCAAAACATATAATGTCATTGGTGTTGGCCAAACATCACAATAAAGGATCCCCCCTGAGAGTGTTCGGACTCATTTTCAGTCATCATATGAAACATGGGGATTTCCGTTGAAGCGCCCCGGCGGCTTACGTCGTCCACAGAAGCAGAGAGGCTGGACTTTGGGTGGGATTCATTGGTGGCGCTCGCCGCAGCAGCTTTAGCTTTCTGCCTCCTCTCCTGCTCCCTCTTCTCCTCCACCTGACATTGCACACATGCACGGCCGCGCACACACACGCCCGCACACGCACCGCTTATAGCACCACGTGTCCACACGAAAAAGCAAACAACACGTTTGACTTTGGATTCTTTATAAAAAGGCAGTCAATCGTGACCACGCAAATACTCAACAATAACTGCTCCTGGCAAGCAGAGGGGGGCATCATTTAAATAAAGTTCACTTGTTAAAGGCCCAATAATCTCTCAGCAGTTTACTTAACCTGTACAGGTAAGGTCTGTCTGTGTGTCGGTCAAAGTGTTTACATAATCTCACAAAAGAACCTCCGGCATTTAATCTACCTTGGAAACTGTGGTCCACATTAAATGACATCTGCACGTCTCACGGCAGACCCGCCCACTACGACCTTCAAGAGTGAAAAACTCAAAGAAGGCCGAGCGTGCGATTGCAGAAACACTGAGCAGAGACCATCGACCGCAGTTTAGTGAACTCAGAAAGTTTAACAGTGGCACTGAAGCAATCCACCACGCATCAACTCAACCATTAGTGTGGGTTGGTGAAGATGAGGAGCATGGAGATGAGTGCACGAAATTACAGCACAACTGATTTCGCTGTACTGCCCTCTGCTGCCCAACATGTAGCCCCACACACATACAGCGGTACCTCGGTATACGACCGCTTTGGAATACGTCGAATTTGGTACACGTCGTGTTTTGACGAGAACAAAATGTCTTGGGATACGACGTCTTGCTTTGGGATACAACACGCTTGCTAGAACTTGTATGGGTCGGGATGAGTCACCGCGTACCCGTGTACAGTATACCCCGTTCATGACTGAAACAAAGCGCCGCTCCTCAGTCTGCCTGTAGATCTTGTTCATTCTTAGAAGAAGGCAAAAACAAACTTAAATGGACAGGTTTTTAGTAAAACTCAAACAAGGTGAGCCTCTCCTTCCAAAAAATAACATCTCCTCCTCCTCCCCTTCCTCACCATCATCCTCGTAGGCTAAAGTAAAGTGATATAATTTATTTATTTTATTTATGCATGCATTTTAATGTATGTATGCATTTTAGTAATAAGTAGTGTTTACATTATGTTATACAACCCTATTAATGTATACTATGCCATAAAAAATATAATTTCTTATACTCTGGAATGGATTATTTCCTTTCCCTTTATTTCTTATGGGAAAAATTCGTTTGGTATAGACGTCACTTTCGGTATAAGTCCTCCTACCTTCTGGAACGAATTAACGACGTATACCGAGGTACCACTGTGCAGTAATCTAAGCCAACCAGCTAACCAGACCCGCCTGCCAGAAAACCTCCCAGATGGGAAGTCAGAAAGTGCTCCTGTGGTGATGATGGTAGTGGTGGCGATTGTGATGATGGTAGTGGTGGCGATTGTGATGATGGTAGTGGTGGCGATTGTGATGATGGTAGTGGTGGCGATTGTGATGATGGTAGTGGTGGCGATTGTGATGATGGTAGTGGTGGCGATTGTGATGATGGTAGTGGTGGCGATTGTGATGATGGTAGTGGTGGCGATTGTGATGGTGGTAGTGGTGGCGATTGTGATGGTGGTAGTGGTGGCGATTGTGATGGTGGTAGTGGTGGCGATTGTGATGGTGGTAGTGGTGGCGATTGTGATGGTGGTAGTGGTGGCGATTGTGATGGTGGTAGTGGTGGCGATTGTGATGGTGGTAGTGGTGGCGATTGTGATGATGGTAGTGGTGGCGATTGTGATGATGGTAGTGGTGGCGATTGTGATGATGGTAGTGGTGGCGATTGTGATGATGGTAGTGGTGGCGATTGTGATGATGGTAGTGGTGGCGATTGTGATGATGGTAGTGGTGGCGATTGTGATGGTGGTAGTGGTGGCGATTGTGATGGTGGTAGTGGTGGCGATTGTGATGGTGGTAGTGGTGGCGATTGTGATGGTGGTAGTGGTGGCGATTGTGATGGTGGTAGTGGTGGCGTTTGTGATGGTAGTGGTGGCGTTTGTGATGGTAGTGGTGGCGATTGTGATGATGGAAGTGGTGGCGATTGTGATGATGGTAGTGGTGGCGATTGTGATGATGGTAGTGGTGGCGATTGTGATGATGGTAGTGGTGGCGATTGTGATGATGGTAGTGGTGGCGATTGTGATGATGGTAGTGGTGGCGATTGTGATGGTGGTAGTGGTGCGATTGTGATGGTGGTAGTGGTGGGATTGTGATGGTGGTAGTGGTGGTGATTGTGATGGTGGTAGTGGTGGTGATTGTGATGATTGTAGTGGTGGTGATTGTGATGATGGTAGTGGTGGTGATTGTGATGGTGGTAGTGGTGGTGATTGTGATGGTGGTAGTGGTGGTGATTGTGATGATGGTAGTGGTGGTGATTGTGATGATGGTAGTGGTGGTGATTGTGATGATGGTAGTGATGGTGATTGTGATGATGGTAGTGGTGGTGATTGTGATGATGGTAGTGGTGGTGATTGTGATGGTGGTAGTGGTGGTGATTGTGATGGTGGTAGTGGTGGTGATTGTGATGGTGGTAGTGGTGGTGATTGTGATGGTGGTAGTGGTGGTGATTGTGATGATGGTAGTGGTGGTGATTGTGATGATGGTAGTGGTGGTGATTGTGATGATGGTAGTGGTGGTGATTGTGATGATGGTAGTGATGGTGATTGTGATGATGGTAGTGGTGGTGATTGTGATGATGGTAGTGGTGGCGATTGTGATGATGGTAGTGGTGGCGATTGTGATGATGGTAGTGGTGGCGATTGTGATGATGGTAGTGGTGGCGATTGTGATGATGGTAGTGGTGGCGATTGTGATGGTGGTAGTGGTGGCGATTGTGATGGTGGTAGTGGTGGCGATTGTGATGGTGGTAGTGGTGGCGATTGTGATGATGGTAGTGGTGGCGATTGTGATGATGGTAGTGGTGGCGATTGTGATGATGGTAGTGGTGGCGATTGTGATGATGGTAGTGGTGGCGATTGTGATGATGGTAGTGGTGGCGATTGTGATGATGGTAGTGGTGGCGATTGTGATGATGGTAGTGGTGGCGATTGTGATGATGGTAGTGGTGGCGATTGTGATGATGGTAGTGGTGGCGATTGTGATGATGGTAGTGGTGGCGATTGTGATGATGGTAGTGGTGGCGATTGTGATGATGGTAGTGGTGGCGATTGTGATGGTGGTAGTGGTGGCGATTGTGATGGTGGTAGTGGTGGCGATTGTGATGGTGGTAGTGGTGGCGATTGTGATGGTGGTAGTGGTGGCGATTGTGATGGTGGTAGTGGTGCGATTGTGATGGCGGTAGTGGTGGCGTTTGTGATGGTAGTGGTGGCGATTGTGATGATGGAAGTGGTGGCGATTGTGATGATGGTAGTGGTGGCGATTGTGATGATGGTAGTGGTGGCGATTGTGATGATGGTAGTGGTGGCGATTGTGATGATGGTAGTGGTGGCGATTGTGATGATGGTAGTGGTGGCGATTGTGATGATGGTAGTGGTGGCGATTGTGATGATGGTAGTGGTGGCGATTGTGATGGTGGTAGTGGTGGCGATTGTGATGGTGGTAGTGGTGGCGATTGTGATGGTGGTAGTGGTGGCGATTGTGATGGTCGTAGTGGTGGCGATTGTGATGGTGGTAGTGGTGGCGATTGTGATGGTGGTAGTGGTGGCGATTGTGATGGTGGTAGTGGTGGGATTGTGATGGTGGTAGTGGTGGTGATTGTGATGGTGGTAGTGGTGGTGATTGTGATGATGGTAGTGGTGGTGATTGTGATGATGGTAGTGGTGGTGATTGTGATGATGGTAGTGGTGGTGATTGTGATGGTGGTAGTGGTGGTGATTGTGATGGTGGTAGTGGTGGTGATTGTGATGGTGGTAGTGGTGGTGATTGTGATGATGGTAGTGGTGGTGATTGTGATGATGGTAGTGGTGGTGATTGTGATGATGGTAGTGGTGGTGATTGTGATGATGGTAGTGATGGTGATTGTGATGATGGTAGTGGTGGTGATTGTGATGGTGGTAGTGGTGGTGATTGTGATGGTGGTAGTGGTGGTGATTGTGATGGTGGTAGTGGTGGTGATTGTGATGGTGGTAGTGGTGGTGATTGTGATGGTGGTAGTGGTGGTGATTGTGATGATGGTAGTGGTGGTGATTGTGATGGTGGTAGTGGTGGTGATTGTGATGGTGGTAGTGGTGGTGATTGTGATGATAGTAGTGGTGGTGATTGTGATGATGGTAGTGGTGGTGATTGTGATGGTGGTAACCACAGCGTTGGTGATGGTGACAGTAGTAGAGGTGGTATTGGTGGTGGTGGTTTTGGCGTTGATGGTGGTGGCGATGACAGTGGGTACGTTGGAGACAATGGTGGGTATGATGGTGAAGGTGGTGGTGGTAGTAGTGATAATGGTGTTAATGGTGGTCGTGTGGCGATGGCGTTGGCAGCACTGTTGGCAGTGGCAGAGTGATGTTGGTAACAACGGTGGTGGTGGTGGTGGTGATGGCAGCACCTGCTCCTTGCGCCGGCGCGCCTCCACCTGGCGCAGCTGCTCTGCGGTGAGCACCGCCTGCAGACGCCGTGCGTCACGCACCAGCGCACGCTGGCTCTCCAGGAACTGGTCGTTGGCACGGTGCCACGTCTGCTTGAGCTGCGCGTGCTGCTGCTTCTCTAGCTCCAGGAGACGGCACACTGCGCGGCACGCACACACACGCGCACCTCCTCCATAAGCAGAGTTACCCCTCAAACTTTAAATAAAAACCCAATTGTGTGCCGATTCCAGCATTGGCAATCACGTGCTCAACAACATACTTAGAACATGGTGACGCTATTACGCGACTGTTCAACTATGACACCACTGTCAGACTGGCCGTCTGCCGCACGAAATGGCGTGTCGGGATGCGCACCCTCGTGCAGCTCGCGACGCAGCCTCTCGGCGTCCTCCTGCAGCACGGTCTTCTGCGTGTTGAGTACGGCCACGTACATCTCCAGGTCGGTGCGGCACGCCTTCTCCGTCTCCAGGTAATGGTTCAGCTCCTTCACCTGGCCACGGCGCACAAGGAGGAGACAAAGAGCCGGGGCAGCCCCAGCGGAAGGAGTTACGGGTGGCGTCAGATGCGCACACACACACACACACAGAGTCGGTGAGTAAAATGCGCGGGTTCTTGTGCAGGCCATGTAGATAGAGCAGTAAGAGGAGCACGCACCTTATCGCCCAGTTCCTCGCGAGACTCGGCCTCCTCCGCCTGCGACGCTGTCTGCGATACCTGGGGATGGATGGGCAGTGGTTGGAGCGCAGCGATGCACAGAGCTCAAATTGTGACTACACAGTGCCTATGTGCAGTCTCTGCCATCGATCCCATGGCACGACAGGGGGCTTGGGTTCTCGGCACGAGGACAGGGGCTCACCCGCGAGTCCTCGAGCTGACGCGCGTGCTCCTGGGCGGCTGTCAGTCGCGACTTAAGGCTCGAGATCTCCTGCTCCATCGGCATGACGACCGAGCGCAGCTTCTCCGCATCCTCCTGCGCCTGCGGTTGCCACGGTGACAGCTCTCGTCATCAGCCTCCCACGAGCACGTCCCAGAGGTGGACCCCCTCCATTAACGCCGCTCGCCAACGACGTCACCGTCCCATCATTTGCCCTTCGTAAAGCCGACCATCATTCTCGCCGCTAAAACGCTTTTCGCGCTCCTGTGTCTCCACCAAAAAGCTCAAGAGATCATCATGCCCAATGCCGGTGATGTCATCACACCTCATCATCGCTTATTTCCTTCTGTTGAATAGTGCATTTATAATTAATTCACATCCACTCTTCCCCACATTTTTAGAAATAATCACCAGCAGCATTATCATCATTTATTTCAGTCCACGTTCTGTTGTTCATTGGCTGTGTCATTTAAATGGCACAAGTGGTTAGCATAATGCGCAACCCTCCCCCCCCCCACATTGCCGACACGGCATGGGGGAGACCTTCATCGAGCAGTAAATTTTACTTTTAAACAATTTTTTATTTGATCAGGTAAGGCCCACTGACCTATACAGATAGCTCTTTTTCAGAAGTGCCCTGGCCACAAATGATAGCTCAACAGTGGCATATAACGTGGAAATGTATAGCAGCCAAATACTCTCTACGGATAGACAATGTGTTGCAAAGCGATAGCATTTATAACAATTCATATAACACTTCCTAGGCTTTCGCGACCAATATTATTCATAATAAAGGTTTTTGGGTTAGATTGCGTTATTTATAAATGTGTCGTAACCCTCCACGACCCGACACGGCCAAACAGTAAAAAAGTGTCACGTTTACAAAGGACAAATAGTTCACTACTTTAGCCCACCGGTGTGTTGAAGAGTGAATCCACAACATTTACAGTTTGAGTACGACGTTTCGCTGGTAATTACATCCAGCATCATCGGGCAATTCGCCAGAATGGTGAAGCCCTCACTTGCTCCCAGTCTTAAATAGAGCAGCAGGGTGACGTCATCATTTAACGTATTCAATTTATTTTGATAACGTTGAAGTGTTGTGTAAAACGAATTATTACTGGCAAAGACTAATTAGAGAATCCATTGAAATTGAGAGAAATAACTTTAATCGCTCTGACAGCTACAGGCTTAGTGCGGCTTGGAAGCGTATTATTAAATAATACATACTACAATTCCTTATAGGGGAAACGCATACTAATTAACGGATTACTAACGTAGCATATAATCACAATAACACACATTACAACTGATTACTAATCTACAACTCATTACTAATCCTAACCATTGACTGATTACCAATCGATTATATAATTACAATAGCCCCCCCCACCCCCGCCTAAAATCGCGAAGCACCTGAATATGTTAAATGATGACGTCACCCTGCTGCTCTATTTAAGACCGGGAGCAAGCGAGGACTTCACCATTCTGGCGAATTGCCCGATGAAGCTGGACGTAATTACCAGCGAAACGTCGTACTCAAACTGTAAATGTTGTGGATTCACTCTTCAACACACCGGTGGGCTAAAGTAGTGAACGTGACACATTTTTTACTGTTTGGCCGTGTCGGGTGGTGGAGGGTTATGACATTTATAAATAACGCGATCTAACCCAAACCTTTATTATGAATAACACTTCCTGCTCTCCCGTAGCCCACTCTCTCTGGATCTGCGTGCCTGCAGCCCACCCTGCCCATTATACCTTCTTCATTTCCGTCTCCAGGTTCTCCTCCTGGGTGCTCTCAGCCAGCTGTCGACGGAGGTCCGCAAGCTCGCGCTCCCAGCTCTCCCTGTGCTGCGCCCACGACGCTCGCTCCGAATCCAGCTTCGCGTGCCACTGCATCTCGTAGTCTCCCAGCGTCTCTGTGGCACGCGCACAGCACGGCACCCGCACCACGTTATCGACCAGTTCCACACAAATAAAGACAAAGATCTCAACCGACGGCTGTGTAAGATGTTGGTGGAAGTGTTGTAAAGCGAGCACCTATAAAGGCTGGCTTGACAAACGAAAGTGGTGTGGCCCAGCACCCGTATAACAAGAAAAACAACAGCTACCATTCGCCACAAAGCGTAAATTTACAAAAACACTAAAATATTTTATCCTCCAATTTTATCTCCCAGGGCATTGCAACCCTTTGTTAGAAAACGGCCTGCAGAAACGGATATCAGAGATACCTCTGAAAAACATTCAAGTGACATCTGGTCCAGGAAAGAAAGAGCAGCGCTTTCCCACCAGCTCTACCATATGAGAGACGGACTAATATATTTTTTAGTCAAATTAGGTGCAGAACAAAAAAAAATCTAGTAATGTGTGTTTTGTAACTAGGCTGAAACCACACTGCCTGAATTTAACCCAGGATCTCGGCGGTGCCAGCTCGACGCTCCGACCGGACCGCGTCACACTCACCCTTCATGGCAGCTTGCAGCGAGGCCACCTCCTCCTGCCACTGTCCGCGGACGTGATCCAGCGCCTCCTGTTTGGTGCTCTCCGTCACCGTGGCGACCGCTTTGATGTTCTCCACCTCCTCCTGCGCGGTCGTCAGCTGTGCTTGGCTGTGCTTCAGTTCATCTGTGTGCAGGCCGCGGCGGACACACCGACACATGCTTGGTCACCATTGGCCAGCGGTTACACACTCTTGGCGGCTGCTTAGAAGCCTTCTGCCTCCTCCCCCCAAATTAGGTTATATCAATATTAAGACATCATCTCGGACATGGCTGGTAATTTCATGATGCCTCGCCATCATTTATTTTCTTCTGCTGGATCCAAAAGTTGTTGGAAAGTTGACAAGCAGACTTCCACTGTCTGCTCATCCACTACAACCATCCGGCTCCAGGAGCATGCATTTACATCATATTCAACCTCATTAATCTTTGGAAAATTGGCACTTCGAGCACTGAGCAGTGTGCGCACATATACAGCCATTTTGTCAATCCACTGCTGAATGACGGCCTCCACAAACCACGTGGGTTGTGGGGGGTATATAGCCCTACAGGCAGATCGCATAGACGTCGCAGCAGAGAAGTAGAACACAATAATGAAATGTGCCACTCTTGCCTTTCGCTACCCAAAGCATAGGCCCCCGCGGCACACAATGTGATCGCCCCTCCAAGCGCTTATCCAGGCTCAACCCTACTTAGCTTCCAGCATCAGATGATACCGGGTGCTTTACGGGTGATTAGGTCATACGTTTTACATTGCGTGCAGTACCCAGTTGAAACATGCGGCCCCACCTAACGGCCAGAAAAACAGACTGTGCCACCACTGTCCGTGCCATCTCAATCTAAAATTCCGTCTGCTCACCTTCCTTGGCGAGGTACAGCTCCTTGAACTTGGCTCTCTTCTGGCTGAAGTCGGCCTCCAGCTGCTGCTTCTCTTTAAGAAGCGCCGCCTGGCTCTCCTCCAGCTCGCGGACGCGCCGCTGGAGCTCTGTGGAGGCAGCGGAGGGGGCTCCTTGTAACTCGCAGCCACCGAATGGATAACTTCAGTCACAGAGCAGCCTCAAGAGTGGCGGCTCTCATGGGCATATAAATAATCACCCATTGTTCATGTTCCAAGTTTATTTTTGTATAACCAGGTGAGCGCATAAGAGCCCAGGATAGTCTTCAATTGCAAGAGACCTGCGTTCCTTGACTGGTGATTCCATGCATTGTAACTGGGGACGTAACAATTCACCCACCAACGCAATCTTATGAATGATCAATTCTATGACTTTTAATATCGTGTTTTTACACCATCATTTGTAATTGTCATTTGTGTATTCTTGTACCTTGTAAAGTCTTATATTGCTCCATAAGCCTAAACATCTTATGAGTATAACACATGTCCATTGTTTGCATATGATCTTCACAAATCTTTAAAAAAACACATTCTCACATGCACAATTCCACTCGTGTATCTCGAACAAAATAATTAGTTCAAATGAATAATGATGCAACTTTACATTTCAAATTGTCACAATTTTGAGGGCACAATTGAACTTAACTGCTTCTTGTATTGCTTGCACGATCGCATTTGTATGTTCTGTCTCTGCTTATCTTCCTTTCACAGTTTTAATTTTCATAAAACAATAATAATAATATTCTCACAAACATGGCTCGGCGCATGCATCTTAAAATTCCTTTTTAAAATGACAAATCCATGAGCAGTCACATTCCTAGCAGCTTGCAGTGCATCAGCCTGGGCGTGTCAAAGTGCCTGCGGCCTGTGTTGGGTCTAACTCGGTGGCGTTCTCCAAGTGGCCGCTTCGTGAAGGTAAAGAGAAGCCAGGGTCTCATTTTGTCCTCTGTCTCTGCTTATCTTCCTTTCACAGTTTTAATTTTCATAAAACAATAATAATAATAATATTCTCACAAACATGGCTCGGCGCATGCATCTTAAAATTCCTTTTTAAAATGACAAATCCATGAGCAGTCACATTCCTAGCAGCTTGCAGTGCATCAGCCTGGGCGTGTCAAAGTGCCTGCGGCCTGTGTTGGGTCTAACTCGGTGGCGTTCTCCAAGTGGCCGCTTCGTGAAGGTAAAGAGAAGCCAGGGTCTCATTTTGTCCTCGCATGATGGAGAAGACCGACAGAGCAGGGAAAGTACGAGGCCGTGTTTTTTTACACAAACACACGCACGGGCGGCTTGTTCGAGCCGTCTTGCTCCGTGTTCCGTTATCTCGACCGTGATCATGGGGACTGAGACACCAAGGTTTCCGATCATGATAAAAACTCAATCACATGTCGTAAGTCACGTTGAAGACACGGACTATGTTTTCACATTTTGGCATGTTGAGGCATGCGACAACTTACCTTCCCCGCACCCAACCTCAATGCAATTGTAGGAACTCAAGTGATTCTGGGTCATAAATAAATTCAAGAACAGGTTACGTCTTGTTTTTAGACTCGTTTGTACCACGTTTCCTTTTGAAATGTTTGGTACGTAAAGTTTGGATCAAATTTGAATGTTACATGCATGCTTCTTAAATAATAAGATTCCCATACAATTATAGTGACTGAACTCGGAGCCAGTAAGACTTGCAGTCACTTCTTTTATTTAACGATCACCATCGGGATAATACACCGCCCCTCGTCGGCCGGCGGCTGCGAGGGGCCGGCGTCCTGCTCCCACTGCTCTGCAGGTGCCGCAGCCTCGGGACAGATGACCGGGGTCCCGGATCCTGGGGCTGTTGAGGGGGTGACGTCGCCGTCGTCTTCCGAGGACACTACCGGTGGGCTCTTCCTTTTCGCTGCTTTTAACATGACGAATTTTATTTTTCTTAGCACTTCTGTCGCCCAATGTAGTGACTGAACTCGGAGACAGGGAGACTTGGAGGCAATTCTTTTATTTAACGATCACCATCGGGATAATACACACCCTACAGTCGCTAGCCTATACACAACTCTACGTGGGTACACACTATTACTGTTGCTAGCCTACACACAACACTAACCGTCTAACACTGACGGCACTGAATGGAGACAGCCAACTATCTAGCAGCGCTATATCGAGTGAAGGCGGCAGTGACGATGGCGACCAGACGACAGCGACGAGATGGTAACAACGATCTTGAACAGCACGACGGGGATCCCACTTCCAGCAACAGCCCCAAGGTCCCTCAAAGTGGCCCCTCTTATACTCTCAGCGTGGCCTCGCTCCGCCCCGGCCACGCCCCTTCTCTGGAACCTACTAGCGGGTTCCAGAGCAGTGGTTCTTAACCTGGGTTCGATCGAACCCCAGGGGTTCGGTGAGTCGATCTCAGGGGTTCGGCAGAGCCCCCGCCACGGAGGTCCGGACACACTTGAATTATTGTGTAAATTTGTGATGACACACACGGCCCGCTTGGCCATCACTGGCTGCAGATGATCATGCTACACTGCTTGGCCAATCAGCGCTGCGGGGAATTTAGTGCATACTCAGTAGTCAACGTGTGACTGTTGTTGTCGTACGTCGTGTGATTTCTTTAATATTTTATCCATACTAACTATGTCGGGCAAAAGAAGAAAGTGGTCGGACAAATATGTACAACATGGATTCTCATGTATCACGGAACATGATGGGAGTGAGCGTCCTATCTGCATGATTTGCAACGCCAAGTTGAGCAACTCTAGTCTTGCACCGGCAAAACTAAAGGAACACTTCTTGAAGCTGCATGGAGACGGGGAATACAAGAACACAACACTTGCTGAATTCAGGGTGAAGAGAGCCAGATTTGATGAAAGGGCCACTCTGCCTGCTCTTGGATTTGTACCTGTTAACAAACCGATCCTGACAGCATCGTACGAAGTTGCTTACCTGATCGCAAAGCAGGGCAAGTCACACACCATTGGTGAAACACTTGTGAAACCAGCTGCATTAAAGATGGCGAATCTGATACTCGGAACAGCGGCCGAAGGTAAATTATCCCAAATTCCCCTTTCAAATGACACCGTCAGTGACAGAATAGAAGACATGAGTAAAGACATCTTGGCTCAAGTAGTCGCGGATCTGATTTCAAGCCCGGCAAAATTCAGCCTTCAACTCGACGAAACCACAGACGTTTCTGATCTAAGCCAGCTTGCTGTTTTTGTACGCTATGTGAAAGACGACATGATAAAAGAAGAGTTTTTATTTTGTAAGCCTCTTACAACAACAACGAAGGCAGCCGATGTGAAGAAGCTTGTGGATGACTTCTTCAGAGACAACAATCTTTCATGGGATATGGTTTCTGCAGTTTGTACGGACGGAGCTCCAGTCATGCTGGGAAGAAAGTCTGGTTTTGGTGCGCTAGTAAAGGCCGATGCACCACACATCATTGTGACGCATTGTATTCTGCACAGGCATGCGTTGGCAACAAAAACCTTACCTCCAAAAATGGCAGAAGTATTAAAAACTGTGGTGGAATGTGTGAACTATGTGCGAAAAAGTGCTCTGAGGCACCGCATCTTCAGTGAGCTGTGTAAAGAAATGGGCTCTGAATTTGAGGTACTTCTGCTCCATTCTAATATTCGGTGGTTATCCCGGGGACAGGTGCTGAATCGTGTTTTTGCCATGCGTGTGGAATAAGCCCTGTTTTTGCAAGAGCACCAACACTGCCATGCAGATTGCTTCAAAAATCCTGAGTTTATTCTCATTTTAGCGTACATGGCTGATATATTCGCAGCTCTCAATCATCTCAATCAGCAGATGCAGGGTGGTGGAGTCAATATCATGGAAGCGGAAGAACACCTGAAGGCTTTTCAAAAAAAGCTACCGTTATGGAAACGACGAACAGAGAACAATAACTTCGCAAACTTCCCGCTTCTGGACGACTGTGCAAGTAAGATCGAAGATGTATCTGGAATCGGAGATATTTCTGTATCCACGGAACTGAAGCAAACAATTGCCACGCACTTAGATGAGCTTGCAAAGTCTCTCGACGGATATTTCCCTACAAGAGAGTCATATCCAGCATGGGTGAGACAGCCGTTCACGTTTGCTGTTGAAACAGCAGATGTCAATGATGAATTCCTCGACGAAATCATTGAAATTCAGCAGAGCCAGGTTCAACAGCAACTCTTCAGAACAACAACGCTCTCAACGTTTTGGTGTCGACAAATGAACAAGTATCCAGTTATTGCTAAGAAAGCCCTGGATTTGTTTATACCATTTGTTACAACATATCTTTGTGAGCAATCCTTTTCGAGGATGCTGGACATAAAAACGAAGAAAAGGAACAGACTTTGCTGTGAAAATGACATGAGAGTGGCACTTGCCAAGGTGAAGCCACGCATATCTGAACTGATCTCTCAAAGGCAACAGCAGAAGTCACATTGATTTCCAGGTATGTAATTTGTTGTGAGTTTATGCATTGTGTTGGTTTTATTCTTTGAACAAGGTAATGTTCATGCATGGCTCATTTTGTGTACCAGTAAAAAACATATCTATGTCTTGAATTTGAAAAAAATCACATTTTATTTTTCACTAAAGAGGGGTTCGGTGAATGCGCATATGAAACTGGTGGGGTTCGGTACCTCCAACAAGGTTAAGAACCACTGTTCCAGAGGCTTCCGATGGGCCCCGTCTGTGACCTTTCCCCTAGATGTCCCCCTCTCGTGTATATCGTGGCCTGCTGGCTTCAGTAATGCCGTACACCGCGGTTCCCCTTTTTCGCCAGCAGCTAGCACTATGCCACTACACAATGATCCGATATATGTATCATGAGCATAACGAATTGATGCATCATTACATGCCTACTATCCACACCTTAACATGTGGCATAGGCATTTCCACTTTCCATAAAAATAGGCATGCATTACAACCAGCCCATCAAGATGGGACGAGGGCGTGCAACTCTATTCTGCAGGAAATCTCCTCCTCTCTAGGGGCATTATAGGGACAGCACATCTCTCTGTCCATGGCAATATTCTACTTCATAACCAACAATCTGCGGCCAGTGTCCCGTGAACTAACGACGTAAATAATAACCCCGCAGTGGGTCGCACTGCATCAACTGAAAACTCTGCTACGCTCGGGAACAGTCTACAATCACACGGTGTTCCTGAACGCAAGGAAAACCTCAACTCTGGTCGCAGCCATCAACAGAGAGCTCTACGGTCCCAACTGCACTCTCCTCTGGAATTCTGCTCCGCGCATTCACAAGCAGCTTAGCGGTTCTGAACGAGCACAAGAGGAAGCAGTGTTGAAGAAAAAGACCTCGTTGGCGTGGATGTTATTTAATTTATTCACGGTGGACTGGCTCTGAGGTTTGCTGAAGCAGACCGACCGCCAGAATTTTATTATGACGAGGGGCTGGCTGTGAGAGACCCAACAGAATGAATGACAACATTGTTATGTTGTCATTCTCACTGCTGTAATCTAGCACCGAGAGCTCCGTTGTCCAGTTTTCTGGAATAAATAAACTTGATAAGTGTACCTAACAGTGCCCACTGATCACCGGCCACCCCCGCTCAATTGTGGTATTGCGTGGAAAAGTGGTGGTATCGTGCATATTCTGAGAAGCTCTCTACCCACTCTACCCACATGAGAACTTACACTTGCCTCTACTTGACAAGGCACTACACCCACTCATCATTCCCAAACATCCAGCCATACCAGATTTTCGAGGCGCACACCCTTGAAATGAGCTATGCGGACTGTCATACACTTATAGTGGATTTCACGATTATGATATTGACATGACGAGTGTGCTGCACTGTACATAACTCTTTGGAAATTACCCAATGCTTCGCATTCCTTTAGTGCCCAGATATGTAGGTGCGAGAATTGAACGCTTGATGCAATTGAATAGAAGCTCTGCTGGCTGCATTAAATCATCACTCAGCAGGCTGATTAGATTACAAAGAGTATAGCTTGGTTGGCCCACTCATGAATGTTTCATTACGAGGAGGCTCGACGTTCAGCAAAGTGCAGGCTCTATCTATGCCAATCAGTCTCTTTGCCCTCTGCTTTAAAAAAGAACCACCGTCTGAAAAGTCAACCTATTGTATATATAGTTCTGTTATTGCAGTGTTAATGAACATGCCGAGTGTGTTTGATTTCACCATCATTATCATCATCATTATCATCATCTTCATCATCATCCGTGGTTAATCCACTGCTGGATAAAGGCCTCCTTAAACCATCGCCATCTTTGTACTGTAATAATCCATTGAGCACTTATGTACACAAGCAGATTTCATCACTCCACATCCTCGGGTGGACGTCCTCTCTGATGCGTCACATTCCTTGGCTGCCACTGCCCTGTTATTCTTGACCATTGGCCATTATTCCAACTAACCAGGTGTTCTGTACAAGCCCAGCTTTACTAACAGCTACGTTTTAATTTTACTTGTGTCTAGTAAACTGTGGCAGCCTCACTTGACCGAACACCCTCTTTTATGCAGCAGCCATGACTTCTCTCGAGCACCGATCTTCCAATTATGAGTTATTAACAGAAAAAATATATGATGAGACTGTAAGACATCAGAGGACTTTCTCATTATCAGCAGCAGCAGCAATGGTGAATTCACTGCTGAATGAATGCCTCCAATACCCACAATCTCACGACCCTTAGATAATAATAATCTACTTTACAACTGGACATGAGCCGATTTATTAACTACGTCTCATTGGCTGACGTCCTTACGTCCTCTTGGACAAGTTCGGTTTCTTGGCTGCGACTCACACTTTCTCTTCCAGATAATCAAATATTCAGAACAATTTTCAATAACAGACCGTGGCCAGAAGTTCAAAAATTGTCACACGAATTAATCAAATTCTTTACAGGGGCAGGGCCATAAAAACAGTAACCAAAAGTATTGTCATCATCTGCAATGATGGTTTAAGAGCCAATATCAATTGCACATTACACGTTACCAGAGGCCCACCATTACATTAAGTCTAATGCTCATGCCTTGGGGCAGGCACTTTACATCATCAGCATCGTAACGCAGCACTCGCTGCTACAATATGATCAAAACGCCACGTGTATTATTTAATGGTTTGTCAAGCCGTGGCCATGAGCGCAATTAATGAGACAGCCCTTGTCACAATCGTCTGGGTTTATTTTCCATCGTGAGCTGCACGGTTCCAAAAGAGGGCTCACCGAGCGGCTCTCCTCGGATTACACCCCACCTAGGGGTCGTGACCTACGCCGGGCAAGCGGGTTCAGGGTAGAACGCCAAAAGGAGTTGGGGATGGAAATCCGAGTTAATAATTTACCATAGAATAAAAATGTTAAATTTGAAGTTATTATTGAGTAAACTGGGAAATGGAACTGTTGTTGTGCCAGTGTGTTTATCTTATTTTTATTCTGTTTATTATGCATGTAATGATTAATCGATTCTTACATGCAATACATCCAAATCATAAGTAAATATTACCTTTGTACTCCCCCTGCCCCTGTTCCAGACCAAGATCAAGATCTTACCGTTTTCCCCTCTGCCTACGACATGACTCTTGATCTCTATAAAATAAGTATGCCAAACATTCTGTACAGTGTCCTGGGAAGTGCTCAAATTTAGACGATATACAAATAAACATTGTAATGTGTATTCATGTCAGGTTTCACTGTAGGAATGAGAAGCTGTGCTCAAACACCGTACTGTGGACAAGGTTGCCCTACAAGCCTCTCAAGCCAACAACACACACTGCAACACAAATTACACACACGATCCTTGCCAGTAAAGCGATATATACAGCTCTTATGCTGCTATTAATGGTAACATGTGGTTATACATAGTAGAACCATAAACCCTTTAATAGTGTTCATCCCACAAAACTGAACAACCACGTGAATATAGTCACACGCACTCAGAAGTGAACAAGACAACATGTCCCCAGTTGCTTACACTCCTCACAAGTAAATGTTTTTCTCCACGCTAATTTTGTGTCCTACTTTTAAATAATCTGCAGCATTGCCCTCAAAAATTGTCTACAGCTGAAGAGAAAGTGAGAAAGCTCTACCCTGTTGACATTACAGTATCTTGTCT
Organism: Petromyzon marinus; assembly: GCF_048934315.1. Taxonomy (NCBI): domain Eukaryota; kingdom Metazoa; phylum Chordata; class Hyperoartia; order Petromyzontiformes; family Petromyzontidae; genus Petromyzon; species Petromyzon marinus. The sequence continues at coordinate 3,998,177 of NC_133704.1, read as the reverse complement.
TGACGTGACGCGAAATAATAATTGCATCACAAGCGTTCTAAATCATCTATGTTACAACACAAAGAGCCTTTGGGCCATTAATTCTCTCCTCTTACATTTCCAGTGAAAACCTGGCTTTGCTCTGGTTGCTCACTTTTAACCGTTTCGCATGAATTATCATAGTTAGCAGACGTACGGCTGTCACAAGAATTGAACACTATGGTCTAAATGGGGTCTAGCCAAGGACTGCATGGTCAGTGCCTCTTTGGATTTACTTACTACTGTGAATCGTAACTACATTTTAAAAAAACGTTATCATTTCACAATATAGATAAGTTGCATGGATTGTAGTGAGATGCGTGGCCGTGTGGGGAGAGTGCTCTATTTACAGTTGAAAGGTCGTGGGCCAAAGGTCTGGTCATGTGTCAACTGATTCCATCATCCCTCCATTCAATAAAATCAGCACCACTTTGTGGGAAATCTACCGGGTCAAACAGAATGGGTGGGGAACCTCCAGCCCATGGTAACATTAGGTCTTCCATTTCAAAACGGCCTGCAAATCATATCATCACTACAAATACCTGAGTTGCAATAATTGGGTAGGTGGGAGAATGTGAGGAGACAACACTGTATTTATAATTTTAGCATGCTCAGTCACCTCTAAAAGTGAACCATATACATTGTTAGTTATTATTTTATAACTAAAAGGTTCATGTTTGAGTATGGCTGCCTGCCTGACATCCTATACGGAAGTGCTATTCAGCTCCCAGTTAGGAAATGCCTCAACAACTCAACCAGTCCAATAGAAAGATTAGCCCCTGCCAAAGAAAAGGATTTACCACCACTGGCTCAGGGCTGCCAATGGTGATGAGCGCTTGTCCCATGCTCGCCAAAGCAGTGAGAGAATTGACACTTTCTCATAATGACTCATCACATAACACAACCATTATGAGTATTTAGGTAGTGGCGCAGTGGTTAACGCACCATGCTATGTACCCGGGGAGCCAAGTTTAATTCCCAGCTATGGCTAATATCAGTGGAAAGTGATATCAGCACCAGCCCTGGGCCCAACCCCTTCACCAACTTGCACTGACTGGCATCGTGAAATATGGTCAAACAAGGATTCTGACTGACACAGCGTCAAATGTCTTTCATACAATGATTAATTAATAAAGGGTTAAAAATATAAACTTCCATTGTGTATTGTAAAGTGTCATTGCTGGTTTCAGCAATTACCCCAAGAAGAGGCTCTGTGATTTTCGGAACATTTCATATTAAATCGTTATTCAAAACTTGAGGCATTATTCGAGAGGCTTGAGACAAGTTTAGTCCTACCTTGCCTATCTGTGAACTCCCCCAATGTGGCTGGAACCCTGTGCTGTATTACATACATGAATAATATACTCTGCCTTGGTAGTTGTAACTCGGCACCCTCGCTCCAATTATCCTGCAGCCAAGACACACCTCGTCAGTTGCTTAATAATACAGCAACACTTCCACGTCTTACAATAGTGGCAACCACACTGCATGTAGATTCCCTGCAGTTAAAGAAACGTATCTCATTACCAGACTACCAAAATGTTCAAAAATTTCCAAGTTAAAGTTTACAAAGGTCCTACAAGAAACATGTAAAAACATCATAAAGTCATACCACACATTATGATCGTTTTGAGTTGATATTTCGATGACACGTGGGTCCAGTTAATGGTGGATTGCCGATGTCTCCATGTAGCTCCCAGAATATCCCTCGTCCGCGCACGAGGAGTATTCATCGGCATTATAATGGCCAGGTGAGGCCACGAGGCTAGACCTGATCACCACCTGGACCACGAACCTCGCAGTCTCCGCTTTCGGGGGGGAGAAAACTACAGCATCACCTACTGCATCACCTACTGCCTGAGCAATACATTTGTCATGAATTGAGTACTGTACAATATAAATGTCTTGCATCTTGCTGGGTTATAATCGGCGTATTGTTTCCATTGCCTTAAATTATCTTAGTTCGAGCCTTAATCTAATAATTTCCAAGACCCTGAATCTTGAATTTACAATTCAAGATTATTTGGTGTATTTGTACAGGAGACGGCTTTGTGAGGCCTTAAACCAGCAGCAGATTGACTGTGGCTGATGCCGAATCATGAACAGCTTCCAAGCAACAGCAATCGCTTGCCGCCTGAGCGATCAATTTCAGAACTTTGGCGGAAAGAGTTGATGATCGGGTAGGGAATCGTGAGACTCCCAAATCTCGCTGGGAATGAGAGGTGATAGTTTCTCTCTCTCTCCAGGTAACCCGGTTTCCTCAACCACTAAGCGAAACAGTCATCACGGATAATGAAACCGGCCAAACATCGCAATGCAGAAGGAACCTCCAGGAATGTCTTTGGACTGGGTGAAGATTTCCTCGATTAGTAATAACATTACGGTCAAATAACATAGAAAATGCAATACATTATGTATATATGTACAGTATCGGCTTTTATCCACCATGTCCTGTATAAGGCTAGACGCAGATAGCCTCGTCGCGGCAACGTTTCAAAGGTCGATGTTTAAAGAACACAATTGAATTACAACAAACCGGAAATAAAATACCACGCGCAGCACTACGCTCGGGTCACGGGTCTACCCCCACGATCCCGACCGCCGGGGTGAATCACCGACCTGGACTAGTGGAGGCGGCCGGGTCTTGGGGCGCCTCGGCCGGCCGAGACGCGGTAGGCCGCATGATGGTCGGGTCGGGAGGGGCGCTGGGGCGAATGACAGGGGTTACACGTCACGCCGCGGCCCCCCGCTACTCACCGTCCACATTTGGCCCGCAGTTCTCTCCGCCGGTCGCCTGATCTGCCATGCCGCCGGGTTCAAGGCTCCGCTATCGCCGCCGATACCGCCGATGCCGCCGCTGCTGCCCCAACTACCGCCGCCTCCTCGTCCTCCGCCTCGAAGCGCGTCCAGGATCTCACTCATCCCACTCCCCCCCCCCCCTGGCGCGAGCTCTAGTTGACGGCGCCGGCGCACGTGTCCGGCGAGCCCGCGCACGATTGGACGCGATCCGCCGATGTGTCCGTTCAATCGGCCAATGGCACGAGCGCACTACTGGGCGATGCCCAAGTGTGTGACTTCGTGGGGGTGTTTGTGAGTCGACGGGAGACGGGACCGGTGGGGGTGGAGCGATGGGGGGGGGGGGCGCACAGTGCGCATGCGCCGCTCGGGTCGCGCCACGTGACGAGCTCACGCGAGGCGTCAGCTGTGCGTCACGTGGTGATGACATTAATCACCACAGATGTGCCATGAAGAAGGATACTTGCCTGAAACGTCGCCTATTTTATATTTTTTCTTTCTTGTTGCTGACGAAGGTGTTGATGTATTTCTTTGTGTTTTTTTTACTTGTGTACTACTGCCAACGCAACAGCAGCAGTGTCACCAAATAATGTGTTCAAATTACAGGCTGGAACGATTCGATAGTTTTGTTTAATCTCGCCTCCCGAATGAAGCACGTTTGAAGCCATCGCCCATTGTCAATTCACTGCTAGACGAAGCCCCCCACCCACTCCTCCCCAAACCGCTGGCACTTCTCACGATCCTGCGATGTAATCCAACAAGGGGCCGTCCATAAATGACGTCACGCGATTTTAGACGAGTTTTGACCCACCCCCGCCTTCGTCACACGACGTCACAAAGAGTCAGACCCCCCTCAAATATGACGTCACAAAGTTATGCCCCCCCCAAAAACATGCTTAAAATCGCTTTAAACTATTGTCATTGTGCGTATTTAATGTGGCGCTACATTCTGATGTAGGAGAACATTTATTAAAAAGTATATTTGAGTAGAACGTGTTTATATTTATTTAAAGTTGCGCATTTTGATGTGACGTCACATTTCTCAAACGCCACCCCCCCCCCTTGTCACACATCGTCATAAATGTCTAACACCCCCCCCCTAGGTGCGTGACGTCATTTATGGACGGCCCCCAACCGCCTGCGCACGTTACAAAAAGCAGAGAAACTGCACAAGGCGGTCGGTCGTGAGACTCCAGATGACAAGATAATCGGTTTCAGACTTCCGTAACCGGTAATAAATAGTGATAAGGGTTACCGGTTTTTCGGTTATCATTTAACAGTCATACGTTGTACCCAGGATCCACGTTGAGTCTCAAGACTATCTTTCAGAAGAGCCTTCTTGCTCCATTGGGATGCTCTGCCATGAATCCCATTTAATGAGAGTTTAGCTTCACGTGGGAGATTACCAGAGAAGACCCACCATGCGTACGATACTCCGCACAAATAAAAACAAACTTTCTGTGCTGCCATCTCCTTGCAATTGAACACGTAGTAGGCTTTCGCGGCCAATATCCATAAAGGGGTTTTTTTTGGGTTAAATCGCGAAAATATTAATGTGCCGTTAAACCCGCCACCACCCGACACAGCCAATAATTAATAAGGGTTGTCACGTAAACAAAACATGCTGATTAGCAAATGTTGTGGGTTTACTCTGCAACACACCGGTGTGCTGAATTAGTCACTAATTGACATGTTTTGTTTACGTGACAAACCTTACTAATTTGCTGTGTGGTGGCGGGTTTAACAACACATTTACGCGTTCTAACCCTCCCAAAAAACCTCTTATGGATCTCCTCTCAAATTAATAGAAACATATGCATGGGATTGCGTGGTGACATTCTCGATGTGTTGTGTAGATTTTGTACGGTCATGTATTTCACCTCGGTGACAACTGCTGTACAGTACAATGACAGCTGTTAGGGCTGCTGCCACTCGACTCCTCGTCCTCTAGTGCCCCCCCCCCCTCGCTGCCGCTCCTCGCAGAAGCATCATTTAAGTAGCTGCTCTAACCACCTCGCAAATACGCCACGGTGCCCCTCTCGTACACGCCAACCACGAGCCGCGCAACGGCGAGAGTGCCCCCGCGGGCAGAACACGCGGGGCACCACAACGCACGGGCTCACAGTTCACGTGCACGACGAACGCGCACGTGCCGGCAAAATATTGCGCTCGTGCGCAAACACAAGACACCACACAACGCACAGGCTCACCACACCATGCACTCCCCTCCCTCCCCGTACTCACAGAGACAATACGACACGGGTTAGTGTCTACTGGTGGTTTATTCTCTATTTAATTAGGGTTAATCTACCCGTGTCAGTGTGGGCCAGCAGGACAGATCTAACCTATCTCTCTATGGTCTGATACTCAAGTGGCCTGTCCTCTCTCTATTCTCTCGCTCTCTCTCTCTCTCAGGATTTCTCCCCTTGCCTTACCTCTCCTCTTCGTACTTTACTATGCGACCTCGTGGTGTTGGAGGTCGCGGAAAGATGATGCTTCCCATGGCTTTTGCTGGGAAACTGAACCCGGCTGCTCTCTGACCCGTCTCACGGACATTCGAGAAGCAGGGAGATGACGACTCATCGATTCCTCTCTCCAGTTGATCCCCAGCGAAAAAGAGCTTGCTTCCCAATCTCACTCCCTTTTATGTCCCCACTTTCAGCCCAAGCGCCGCTAATCCGCTAGCCCCTGGCCAATTGGGTTAGTCCCCCCCCCCCTCTCCGACGCCCCGTCCCTCGTTGTTTAACCGAGTGCACGACCGCATCATAGGCATCAACCTGCGCTGCCCCGCTCCCCACCTGCCTGCTGGCCCGCGTGTGCTTTTTGGCTTTCTTCATTGCGGTTCTCATTGAGCCCGCCGTGGTCATGCGATTTTAAGTCAATCCACGGCGCCGCAGTGCCATTCGGCCTGGGGGGGGGGGGCTACCAATTCCCTGGCCCTGAGAAACCATGGAGCACCCCCACGAGTGGGGGGGGGGGGCCTCGGGTGAAAACTCAGGGGCAGGTGACCTCCCCACGAGGCTCTACGTGAGTGCGTGTGTTTATGTGGGGGGTGGTGGGGGGAGCGCTGTGACGGGAGCCGGGTGGCTCTTCGGCTGCAGCAGCACAGCGACGGCCCCGATCTCGGCAGAGCGGCTTTTCTGTCGTGACACCACACAGCACAGCAAAGTCAAAGTTTTGGCGGCCCTGAGGCAGGCTGGAATTTCCATATTGCCGCGACTGGGGGCATTCATTGGATTAGCACAGCAGAGTAAAGTAGTTTGACTCAACGCTTTGGTTATTTCGGTAAAGTCACGTAGAAAGAAAATTCATTAAATAGAATACGACGTTTCGATTGCAACACAAGCAGTCGTCATCACGTAGAACTAAATTTGAGAGACAAAACACAGGCACGGACAAGCGCCTGCCTGTGTGTCTCCGTGTCTCTGTTTTGTCTCTCAAACTTAGTTCTACGTGATGACGACTGCTTGTGTTGCAATCGAAACGACATATTCTATTTAATTCATTTTCTTTCTACGTGACTTTTCCGAAAGAACCAAAGAGTAATTCCTGCAGTCACGAAAGCTTCAAATCAAGGTAGTTTGACTCAATATTAAATATATTTTTCTTCCTGGACATTTCCCCACCATTGTTGAGTATATTTTCCTGGTCGTCTCCACACATTCTTGTCCTGTGACCTAGGCCATCTGTACACGTTCATGCCACAGCCCTGTTTATTAACCTGGTTATGCAACATAGGCGCCAGTGAAATGCAATTGAGTACCACTTTGTGCAGATGTTGACAGTGGTTATATGGATAAATTCGCCCCCGCCATAGGAATAAGGAAATTCCATCATTGGCTCAGAAAGACCGTCACATCTCTATCATCTGAGCCCCCTCGCCATATAATCAGGAGACGAGAACCACAGTAACGCTCATTTAGAGCACGAAATTCTCTTTACGACAATAGTTTGGATGTGTAGCACATATGTAGTGGGTTCCAATTATGTGCACACACAATTCCTTGGGAGGCAACACTTATTTATTAGAACGGTAGGTAATATAACACTGTACATAGGGTGGTGACCACCGACCTACTCTAGCTAACACACACTTCTTAGATACTCTAGCGTGACCCAGCCAGGTGGGCTACTGGCAGGTCTGCTGACTGGAGGCTTGACTCTTCTTGGCGTCTTCACGATGCATCTTCGCTCTTGATACGGGCAGCAGCCTCGAACCTCGTGAGGAGGCTGCTTATATGGGCCTCGGCGTGCCCGGGCCCCGCCCCGGCCACGCCTCCCTTCGAGAACCCTCTCGAAGCCCCCCCCCCTCCTGTCCACGTGTCCCCCGAGGTGCCCCTTAGGCCCGCGGCCCCCACTGGGGTCCAGTCACGTGTCCAGCCGGGGTCACAGAGAGTGCCACGGCCTCACACCACCCTCGTGGCCTCCCGAGTCCAGAACCGGCCCTGACGTCATTCCCGCCTACCGCCGGGATGACGTCATCTGTGTGTGTAGATCCGCGTGGTAATGACGCTGCCTCGCATAGTGACGTCACACTTGTGCGTGTGTACACAGTTCATAGTTCATTTATTTGGTATAGCCCTGTGAGCCATTCGGCTCTTGAATCGAGTGCAACCGCAACAAACAAAAAACATGAACAAGAAAACATCTTAAAGTGATTATGTGACTGTGCAAACAGAAAATACAGGAAAGAAATATCAAAATATTCCTGAAATAGCACCGTACACCAACGCTGTGTGCAAAAATCCCAGTGGGATGTAAGTCAAATAACAACAACAACAACCACAAGACAACTAAGATTAAGGCCATCAGTCTAACTCCGTACTACAATAAACAAAAACATTGCCAAAACAAAAAAAAACTTTTCGAAATCACCAAAATAAAAGCCATAAATCCAATGTAACAGTGATCATAGGGACTGTGACCGAATTTTTAACAATAAACTACATAAATAAATTATAACACCAAAATCTAGAGCCATATTTTAGGCCACTGAATAGCAGTGGCAGCTAGGGTTGTACAACTCCTCTAGAGCAGTTTTGAGTGAAGATCTCATAGGTAGTGATTCAAGTTGCAGTTTATTGGCAATAGCATTCCAGACCCTGGGGGCATCAATAGCAAAGGCCCTTCCTCCAGTTTTTGTACGGCAATAGGGAATGTGAAGCTGGTAAATGAGCGAAGACCTGAGGTCAAATTTGTTCTTTGAAACAGAGAGGAGATCCAGTAGGTAGTCTGCGGAATTTTTTGTAAGTACATCGTCAATAAATAAGATCTGGTGCACAAGCCGTCGAACATTAAGAGATGTTAAGTTTGACCCAATGTAGAGATCACAGTGGTGAGTCCTATATGGGCAGTTCAATGCAAATCTTAAGGCCGAGTGATAGATGGAATCAAGCTTCTTCAGTACAGTACTTGGGGCTGATTTATACACGATGTCACAGTAGTCAAGTAGAGGCAGTATGGTAGCTTTTATCAATTCCAAACGGAACATTGGGGGGAAGCAGTGCTTGTGTCGATACAGAAAAACAATTTTTATTTTTGTCTTTTTACCAATATAATCAATGTGATCTTCAAAACTAAGTTTTGAATCCAGGATGACCCCAAGATACTTATAGATCTTGACTTGCTCTATTTTATAATTATTCAAGGAATGTAATTGGGAAAAAATAACTTTCTGCTTTAGTCCCGGAGAGAAGCATAGCACCTTGGTTTTGGAGGTATTCAGGACTAGTTTAAGAGAAACTAGCTGATGTTGTAGTTTGTTGAAATCACCCTGGAGCTTAGAAATCACGTCATCCGGAGAGCGGCCAGCAGTAATCAGTATCGTGTCATCTGCAAAAAGATTTACCCTGGAATGATCCAGTTCAGTGCCCAAGTCATTGACATAAAGAGAGAACAAGAGGGGGCCGAGGATGGAACCCTGTGAAACCCCTTTTGTTATCTTAACACTGTTTGACCTCCAACCATCTGTGAATACAGTTTGGGTGCGAGAAAAGAGGTAATTTTTTAACCATTTTACTGTGTTCTCGGAAAAACCGAGGCAACTTAGTTTACTAAGCATGGTGTTGTGGTCAACTGCATCAAAAGCTTTGGACAGGTCAAGAAAAATACAGGCACAGTACTGCTTATTATCAAGGCTATTGTAAATTTGATTCAGAGAGTCTAATGCAGCAGATGTGGTGCTGTATTTTTTTCCGGAACCCAGATTGTTTTAGATGTAGTAGATTATTGGTGGACAGGAAACTGCTAATTTGGTAGTTCAATAATTTTTCAAAAATTTTCATCAATGGGGACAAAATTGAGATAGGTCGGTAGTTATTGGGATCATCTTTAGGGCCCCCTTTGTGTAGTGGATGGACATAGGAATGTTTCCATTTTAGAGGAACTGATGCTTCTTTGATGGACAGGTTGAAAATATGGGCTATAGGTTTGCATATTAGATGACCAACAGTTAGTAGAGCAAAGACGGGAAAACTATCTGCTCCGGTAGAGGAGGACCCTTTGAGGTAGGACAGTTGTTTCAGAACATTACTTTCGTGGATTTGTTGGAAACTAAATTCGTTTAATGTTTGGACAGGGGTGTAGGAATTTGCAGGAGCAGGGGTGACTCCCAATACATTAACAAAAAGATTACCAGCTTCAGAAAAATGAAGGTTAAAATTGTCAACTATTTTTTTGGGATCTGAAAAATATTCCCCATTTTGGTGAAGCTCAACGGGCAGATTTTCTGTTTTGGATGCCTTTTCGATAGATTTGATTGTTTCCCAAAAAATCCTGGCATTTCCATGTGATTCCAGGAGAGTGGAGGAAAAATTGGCATTTTTTGCATGCCGTATGTTTTTTTACGCATCTATTCCTTAAAGTCCTGTATTCTAGCCAGTCATTTACCAAATTACTTTTCTGAGCACATGCCCAAGCCTTGTCCCTAGTTTTCATGAGCTTTGTAATCAAAGGATCATACCATGGTGGGCGGTTGCCTTTAGTTTTAAATCTAACCAACGGAGCATGTTTGTTAAGAATTTGGAGAGACGTGTACCTGAAAGTCTCCCAAGCCGTAGTCAGGTTGGGGATATCACATACCTTATCAATATCCGAGTGAAGCACATCATTTGTAAATGCCTGAGTGCTGAAGTGCCTCAAAGAGTGCTTCTCAACAATTTTAGGGGGGGCTTTGGGTCTGGCTGATGATCTCACACCAAAAATGAAGGAGTGATCACTAAGGTTATTACCCAGAACACCAGTCAGTGCGAAATTGTGAGGGGCATTTGTCAATAGGACGTCAAGCAGAGTTGACTGTCCCGGATTTTTTAGGTTGGGTCTTGTGGGGACATTTATTAATTGAAACAAGTTAAATTCATCTGTAAAATTTGTGGCCACGGCCGGCGGGTTTAGCCAATTCCAATTTAGATCACCCACTAAAATTATTTTACCTTTAGGGAGGCCCCCATAAAGCTCTCTCAGTGCCGATGCAGCTTCAACATCCTTCCCACAAGGCGGTCTATAGCAGCACACTACCAATATCTGTTGATTATTTGGGAGAGTTATTCTGAGAGCCAGACCTTCAAAGCAATATTTTTTAAACAAGGAGTGAGCTGGTGAACATGCAATAGTGTTACGAACATAGATGGCAATTCCACCTCCTTTAGATCCTCGGTCAAGCCGAAAAAGGTTGTAGTTTCAATCGTAATCTGCAAGTCATTGACGGCAGGAGTGAGAAATGTTTCTGTTAGGCAAAAAATGTCCGGGTCAAGATTTGCCACTTCTAGTTTTAGTTGACTTAATTTAATCACAATCCCTCTGATGTTGACATGTAGAACACCAACACCTTTCCTGTCAGAAAAATCTACAGAATTATACGAGCTCTTTTCATTTGGGCCAGGATGAAGCTCAATACCACCCAGGAATAAGAAAATTAGAATTAACAGTTTGCATAAGTATTTTCTGTGAAAGGATGAAGAGCGGCGAACCTTGGACGAATAGCAGCAGCTCGCAGATGGTATTATTTTTAAGAGCAGAATGAAGTTTGCAAGGAGTGCTGGTGAAGTAATGGGACAAAGATAGGGTTTAAAAGGATACAATGATGGAGTGTAGAAGTGTCTATGAGCTGTTTCATTTGCAGGTGTAGTGGCAAATCGAGCAACAAGTATTGACGCAAAATAACGAGGGTAGCCGTTTGTAGAGTTGAGTGTGGCACTAGATATGGCCGGGAGGGACAGCAGTAGGATACACAGCAGGAGAATTGCCATCTCTAAAATATCCGGTAGTGATGCTACCATCACTACACATATAAACCCAACTGCAATAATACAAATATTTATCTAGATACACTATAACCGTACAAACGACGGGCTGATATTAAACACAGCGTTGTCTGCTGCAGTGAATAGCAAGCCTTGTAAAAACACGTATGGCTACGTAGGTTTTCATGGTTGTGCTGTACATGTGTTTTAGGGTAGGCCATACAACCTGTGAAGACTTAAGAGAGCTGTAACGACTTTTACCCCCGTGTGTGTCGGTGCCATTCCAAGGGCTGCTTTGGACATTGTAAATCCCAGGTCACCCTTTCAAAAGACGACATTTTTCATGCGTCTCAATGGGTTCATTTTAGATGCATCATATTGACTGACTGTAAACCCACAACTGGTGCAATCCCATGACCCACATGAGCCAGACCTCATCTCACCCCTCCCCAACCACCACTGAGTCACAATTCAGTTATTTAAGAAAAATCACCCGGATTCACGACACCATGACTCTGATCCCAGTGTTCTCACCCATTCCATTATGGCCATTAAAATCACCTCTACCACAACCACCATCACCATCACAAACCCATCACGATCTCCATAAGCAACATTACTGTCCAATCACCACCCTCACCATTCGAGTCCCACCACCATCAGCCCCATCATCATATCCCTATCATCACCACCACCACCAAACCACCACCATCATAAATCCACCCCTACCATTCTATTTCCACCACTACACTTATTACCCCACCAACACAGCCTCATTACCCCCATCATCATCATAACGTCACCATATCGACAGTCTCCACGCCCTACGATCATTAGCCCACAAATCATCCCTACAACCATCACAGACCCATCACCACCACGAGCAGCACAGCCTATCACTACCATCTACCCCTACCATTCTACCTACCCCTATCACCATCCCCAACACACCGTTTTACCGCAAATATTATAGCCCCCACTAGTCCCCGCTCCATCACTCCTTGTCACCAGCAACATAGCTCTTCACACCCACCATTAACCTTCCTTACTCCCACCACCATTACAATCACAGCCCCATCACCCAAATCACACCCTACTAGTGCCGCCACCAAAGACAATGATCCCCGTATACCCTTATCAGAATGTTGGGGCAAATGCTGTTTTGGAGCAGCACCTATAAAGGCCGGCACCGCACACGACGGGGGTAGGTGACCAGCACCACGCCAGACCGCCTTTGTCTCTCTAGTGGCGATATTTACTATACACTGCACCGGGTACACATTTTAGGCCGAGTCAACCTAGAGGAGGCCCAGACCGTGTTCAGATAATCGTCACCGGTGTTGGCCGTGAGCGGGAATCGAACTCGGATGGCCAGGGGTCCGGTAGTGCAGCACGCTAACCGCGACACTACCCCTCACTCGAACTCAACCCATTGTCACCATCACCTGGACTCGATCTCATCCCATTGTCACCATCACCCCGACTCGAACTCATCCCATTGTCACCACCACCCCGACTCGAACTCATCCCATTGTCACCATCACCCCTCACTCGAACTCAACCCATTGTCACCATCACCCCAACTCGAACTCATCCCATTGTCACCACCACCCCTCACTCAAACTCATCCCATTGTCACCATCACCCCGACTCGAACTCAACCCATTGTCACCATCACCCCTCACTCGAACTCATCCCATTGTCACCATCACCCCTCACTCAAACTCATCCCATTGTCACCATCACCCCTCACTCAAACTCATCCCATTGTCACCATCACCCCTCACTCGAACTCATCCCATTGTCACCACCACCCGACTCGAACTCAACCCATTGTCACCATGACCGTGACTCGAACTCATTCCATTGTCACCATCACCCCGACTCGAACTCATCCCATTGTCACCATCACCCCTCACTCGACCTCAACCCATTGTCACCATCATCCGACTCGAACTCAACCCATTGTCACCATCACCCCCACTCGATCTCATTCCATTGTCACCATCACCCCCACTCGATCTCATTCCATTGTCACCACCACCCCTCACTCGAACTCAACCCATTGTCACCATCACCCCTCACTCGAACTCATCCCATTGTCACCATCACCTCAACTCGAACTCATTCCATTGTCACAATCACCTCGACTCGAACTCATCCCATTGTCACCACCACCCCTCACTCAAACTCAACCCATTGTCACCATCACCCCGACTCGAACTCATTCCATTGGCACCATCACCCCTCACTCGAACTCATCCCATTGTCACCATCACCCCTCACTCGAACTCAACCCATTGTTACCATCACCCTGACACGAATTCATTCCATTGTCACCATCACCCCGACTCGATCTCATTCCATTGTCACCATCACCCCTCACTCGATCTCATCCCATTGTCACCATCACCCCTCACTCGAACTCATCCCATTGTCACCACCACCCCGACTCGATCTAATCCCATTGTCACCATCACCCTGACTCATACTCATCCCATTGTCACCACCACCCCTCACTTGAACTCAACCCATTGCCACCATCACCCTCACTATAACTCATCCCATTGTCACCATCACCCCGACTCGAACTCAACGCATTGTCACCATCACCCTGACTCGAACTCATTCCATTGTCACCATCACCCCGACTCGAACTCATTCCATTGTCACCATCACCCCTCACTCGAACTCATTCCATTGTCACCATCACCCGACTCGAACTCATTCCATTGTCACCATCACCCCTCACTCGAACTCATTCCATTGTCACCATCACCCTGACTCGAACTCATTCCATTGTCACCATCACCCTGACTCGATCTCATTCCATTGCCACCATCACCCCTCACTCGAACTCATTCCATTGTCACCACCACCCCGACTCGAACTCATTCCATTGTCACCACCACCCCTCACTCGATCTCATACCATTGTCACCATCACCCCTCACTCGATCTCATCCCATTGTCACCATCACCCCGACTCGAACTCATCCCATTGTCACCATCACCCCTCACTCGATCTCATCCCATTGTCACCATCACCCCGACTCGAACTCATCCCATTGTCACCATCACCCTGACTCGACCTCATTCCATTGTCACCATCACCCCTCACTCGATCTCATCCCATTGTCACCATCACCCCGACTCGAACTCATTCAATTGTCACCACCACCCGACTCGAACTCATTCCATTGTCACCATCACCCCTCACTCGAACTCATCCCATTGTCACCATCACCCCGACTCGATCTCATTCCATTGTCACCATCACCCCGACTCGAACTCATCCCATTGTCACCATCACCCCGACTCGAACTCATCCCATTGTCACCATCACCCCGACTCGAACTCATTCCATTGGCACCATCACCCCTCACTCGAACTCATCCCATTGTCACCATCACCCCTCACTCGAACTCAACCCATTGTTACCATCACCCTGACACGAATTCATTCCATTGTCACCACCACCCCGACTCGATCTCATTCCATTGTCACCATCACCCCTCACTCGATCTCATCCCATTGTCACCATCACCCCTCACTCGAACTCATCCCATTGTCACCACCACCCCGACTCGATCTAATCCCATTGTCACCATCACCCTGACTCATACTCATCCCATTGTCACCACCACCCCTCACTTGAACTCAACCCATTGCCACCATCACCCTCACTAGAACTCATCCCATTGTCACCATCACCCCGACTCGAACTCAACGCATTGTCACCATCACCCTGACTCGAACTCATTCCATTGTCACCATCACCCCGACTCGAACTCATTCCATTGTCACCATCACCCTGACTCGAACTCATTCCATTGTCACCATCACCCTGACTCGATCTCATTCCATTTCCACCATCACCCCTCACTCGAACTCATTCCATTGTCACCACCACCCCGACTCGAACTCATTCCATTGTCACCACCACCCCTCACTCGATCTCATACCATTGTCACCATCACCCCTCACTCGATCTCATCCCATTGTCACCATCACCCCGACTCGAACTCATCCCATTGTCACCATCACCCCTCACTCGATCTCATCCCATTGTCACCATCACCCCGACTCGAACTCATCCCATTGTCACCATCACCCTGACTCGACCTCATTCCATTGTCACCATCACCCCTCACTCGATCTCATCCCATTGTCACCATCACCCCGACTCGAACTCATTCAATTGTCACCACCACCCGACTCGAACTCATTCCATTGTCACCATCACCCCTCACTCGAACTCATCCCATTGTCACCATCACCCCGACTCGATCTCATTCCATTGTCACCATCACCCCGACTCGAACTCATCCCATTTTCACCATCACCCCGACTCGAACTCATCCCATTGTCAACATCACCCCGACTCGATCTCATTCCATTGTCACCATCACCCCTCACTCGATCTCATTCCATTGTCACCATCACCCCTCACTCGAACTCATTCCATTGTCACCACCACCCCGACTCGAACTCAACCCATTGTCACCATCACCCCTCACTCGAACTCAACCCATTGTCACCATCACCCGACTCGATCTCATCCCATTGTCACCATCACCCCGACTCGAACTCATCCCATTATCACCACCACCCCGACTCGAACTCATCCCATTGTCACCATCACCCCTCACTCGACCTCAACCCATTGTCACCATCACCTCTCACTCGATCTCATCCCATTGTCACCATCACCCCGACTCGATCTCATTCCATTGTCACCATCACCCCTCACTCGATCTCATCCCATTGTCACCATCACCCCTCACTCGAACTCAACCCATTGTCACCATCACCCCTCACTCGATCTCATCCCATTGTCACCATCACCCCGACTCATACTCATCCCATTGTCACCACCACCCCTCACTTGAACTCAACCCATTGTCACCATCACCCCTCACTCGATCTCATCCCATTGTCACCATCACCCCGACTCGATCTAATCCCATTGTCACCATCACCCTGACTCATACTCATCCCATTGTCACCACCACCCCTCACTTGAACTCAACCCATTGTCACCATCACCCTCACTAGAACTCATCCCATTGTCACCATCACCCCGACTCGAACTCATTCCATTGCCACCATCACCCCTCACTCGAACTCATCCCATTGTCACCATCACCCCTCACTCGAACTCAACCCATTGTCACCATCACCCTGACTCGAACTCATTCCATTGTCACCATCACCCCGACTCGAACTCATTCCATTGTCACCATCACCCCTCACTCGAACTCATTCCATTGTCACCATCACCCCGACTCGAACTCATTCCATTGTCACCATCACCCTGACTCGAACTCAACCCATTGTTACCATCACCCTGACACGAATTCATTCCATTGTCACCACCACCCCGACTCGATCTCATTCCATTGTCACCATCACCCCTCACTCGATCTCATCCCATTGTCACCATCACCCCTCACTCGAACTCATCCCATTGTCACCACCACCCCGACTCGATCTAATCCCATTGTCACCATCACCCTGACTCATACTCATCCCATTGTCACCACCACCCCTCACTTGAACTCAACCCATTGCCACCATCACCCTCACTAGAACTCATCCCATTGTCACCATCACCCCGACTCGAACTCAACGCATTGTCACCATCACCCTGACTCGAACTCATTCCATTGTCACCATCACCCCGACTCGAACTCATTCCATTGTCACCATCACCCTGACTCGAACTCATTCCATTGTCACCATCACCCTGACTCGATCTCATTCCATTTCCACCATCACCCCTCACTCGAACTCATTCCATTGTCACCACCACCCCGACTCGAACTCATTCCATTGTCACCACCACCCCTCACTCGATCTCATACCATTGTCACCATCACCCCTCACTCGATCTCATCCCATTGTCACCATCACCCCGACTCGAACTCATCCCATTGTCACCATCACCCCTCACTCGATCTCATCCCATTGTCACCATCACCCCGACTCGAACTCATCCCATTGTCACCATCACCCTGACTCGACCTCATTCCATTGTCACCATCACCCCTCACTCGATCTCATCCCATTGTCACCATCACCCCGACTCGAACTCATTCAATTGTCACCACCACCCGACTCGAACTCATTCCATTGTCACCATCACCCCTCACTCGAACTCATCCCATTGTCACCATCACCCCGACTCGATCTCATTCCATTGTCACCATCACCCCGACTCGAACTCATCCCATTTTCACCATCACCCCGACTCGAACTCATCCCATTGTCAACATCACCCCGACTCGATCTCATTCCATTGTCACCATCACCCCTCACTCGATCTCATTCCATTGTCACCATCACCCCTCACTCGAACTCATTCCATTGTCACCACCACCCCGACTCGAACTCAACCCATTGTCACCATCACCCCTCACTCGAACTCAACCCATTGTCACCATCACCCGACTCGATCTCATCCCATTGTCACCATCACCCCGACTCGAACTCATCCCATTATCACCACCACCCCGACTCGAACTCATCCCATTGTCACCATCACCCCTCACTCGACCTCAACCCATTGTCACCATCACCTCTCACTCGATCTCATCCCATTGTCACCATCACCCCGACTCGATCTCATTCCATTGTCACCATCACCCCTCACTCGATCTCATCCCATTGTCACCATCACCCCTCACTCGAACTCAACCCATTGTCACCATCACCCCTCACTCGATCTCATCCCATTGTCACCATCACCCCGACTCATACTCATCCCATTGTCACCACCACCCCTCACTTGAACTCAACCCATTGTCACCATCACCCCTCACTCGATCTCATCCCATTGTCACCATCACCCCGACTCGATCTAATCCCATTGTCACCATCACCCTGACTCATACTCATCCCATTGTCACCACCACCCCTCACTTGAACTCAACCCATTGTCACCATCACCCTCACTAGAACTCATCCCATTGTCACCATCACCCCGACTCGAACTCATTCCATTGCCACCATCACCCCTCACTCGAACTCATCCCATTGTCACCATCACCCCTCACTCGAACTCAACCCATTGTCACCATCACCCTGACTCGATCTCATTCCATTGTCACCATCACCCCGACTCGAACTCATTCCATTGTCACCATCACCCCTCACTCGAACTCATTCCATTGTCACCATCACCCCGACTCGAACTCATTCCATTGTCACCATCACCCTGACTCGAACTCATTCCATTGTCACCACCACCCCGACTCGAACTCATTCCATTGTCACCACCACCCCTCACTCGATCTCATCCCATTGTCACCATCACCCCTCACTCGATCTCATCCCATTGTCACCATTACCCCTCACTCGATCTCATTCCATTGCCACCATCACCCCTCACTAGAACTCATTCCATTGTCACCATCACCCTGACTCGAACTCATTCCATTGTCACCACCACCCCTCACTCGATCTCATCCCATTGTCACCATCACTCCTCACTCGATCTCATCCCATTGTCACCACTACCCCTCACTCGATCTCATTCCATTGCCACCATCACCCCTCACTAGAACTCATTCCATTGTCACCATCACCCTGACTCGAACTCATTCCATTGTCACCACCACCCCTCACTCGATCTCATCCCATTGTCACCATCACCCCGACTCGATCTCATCCCATTGTCATCATCACCCTGACTCGAACTCATCCCATTGTCACCATCACCCCGACTCGAACTCATCCCATTGTCACCATCACCCCGACTCGACCTCATCCCATTGTCACCATCACCCTCACTCGAACTCATCCCATTGTCACCATCACCCCGACTCGATCTCATCCCATTGTCACCACCACCCCTCACTCGAACTCAACCCATTGTCACCATCACCCCTCACTCGAACTCATCCCATTGTCACCATCACCTCGACTCGAACTCATCCCATTGTCACCACCACCCCTCCCTCAAACTCAACCCATTCTCACCATCACCCCGACTCGAACTCATTCCATTGTCACCATCACCCCTCACTCGAACTCAACCCATTGTCACCATCACCCTGACTCGAACTCATTCCATTGTCACCATCACCCCGACTCGAACTCATTCCATTGTCACCACCACCCCGACTCGAACTCATTCCATTGTCACCACCACCCCGACTCGAACTCATTCCATTGTCACCATCACCCCTCACTCGAACTCAACCCATTGTCACCATCACCCCGACTCGAACTCATCCCATTGTCACCATCACCCCTCACTCGAACTCAACCCATTGTCACCATCACCCTGACTCGAACTCATTCCATTGTCACCATCACCCCGACTCGAACTCATTCCATTGTCACCATCACCCCTCACTCGAACTCATTCCATTGTCACCATCACCCCGACTCGAACTCATTCCATTGTCACCATCACCCTGACTCGAACTCATTCCATTGTCACCACCACCCCGACTCGAACTCATTCCATTGTCACCACCACCCCTCACTCGATCTCATCCCATTGTCACCATCACCCCTCACTCGATCTCATCCCATTGTCACCACTACCCCTCACTCGATCTCATTCCATTGCCACCATCACCCCTCACTAGAACTCATTCCATTGTCACCATCACCCTGACTCGAACTCATTCCATTGTCACCACCACCCCTCACTCGATCTCATCCCATTGTCACCATCACTCCTCACTCGATCTCATCCCATTGTCACCACTACCCCTCACTCGATCTCATTCCATTGCCACCATCACCCCTCACTAGAACTCATTCCATTGTCACCATCACCCTGACTCGAACTCATTCCATTGTCACCACCACCCCTCACTCGATCTCATCCCATTGTCACCATCACCCCGACTCGATCTCATCCCATTGTCATCATCACCCTGACTCGAACTCATCCCATTGTCACCATCACCCCGACTCGAACTCATCCCATTGTCACCATCACCCCGACTCGAACTCATTCCATTGTCACCACCACCCGACTCGAACTAATCCCATTGTCACCATCACCCCTCACTCGAACTCATCCCATTGTCACCATCACCCCGACTCGATCTCATTCCATTGTCACCATCACCCCGACTCGAACTCATCCCATTGTCACCATCACCCCGACTCGACCTCATCCCATTGTCACCATCACCCTCACTCGAACTCATCCCATTGTCACCATCACCCCGACTCGATCTCATCCCATTGTCACCACCACCCCTCACTCGAACTCAACCCATTGTCACCATCACCCCTCACTCGAACTCATCCCATTGTCACCATCACCTCGACTCGAACTCATCCCATTGTCACCACCACCCCTCCCTCAAACTCAACCCATTCTCACCATCACCCCGACTCGAACTCATTCCATTGTCACCATCACCCCTCACTCGAACTCAACCCATTGTCACCATCACCCTGACTCGAACTCATTCCATTGTCACCATCACCCCGACTCGAACTCATTCCATTGTCACCACCACCCCGACTCGAACTCATTCCATTGTCACCACCACCCCGACTCGAACTCATTCCATTGTCACCATCACCCCTCACTCGAACTCAACCCATTGTCACCATCACCCCGACTCGAACTCATTCCATTGTCACCACCACCCCGACTCGAACTCATTCCATTGTCACCATCACCCCGACTCGAACTCATCCCATTGTCACCATCACCCCGACTCGAACTCATTCCATTGTCACCACCACCCCGACTCGAACTCATTCCATTGTCACCATCACCCCGACTCGAACTCATCCCATTGTCACCATCACCCCGACTCGAACTCATCCCATTGTCACCATCACCCCGACTCGAACTCATCCCATTGTCACCATCACCCCGACTCGAACTCATCCCATTGTCACCATCACTCCGACTCGATCTCATTCCATTGTCATCCCCCCCCGCAACCCCCCCGCACCCCCCCCCCAAACCTCACGCCCCGCGTGACGTCACGCCGCGGGGTTTTCCTGCTGGAGGCCACCGCCACCGCCGCCTCTCCTCCGTCTCTGTCCTCGAACGCCTCTCGCTCCGCGGCTCCAGGTGAGAGGCAGTGTGGGCACCCGCCAAACCCTGCACCACCACCACCAGCACCACCAGCGGCAACACAATAATCAAGAGCAACCACGACGAATGACGGCGTTTGGCGACGGTGGTGGTTGGTGGTGGTGGTGGTGAAGGAGCCGTAGAGACGAAGCGGCCTAGCCGAGGCCCCGGGCCTGCAGACGAGGAAGTTGACGCGGCGAGAATCTAAACACGAACGCGGTAGCGGTTAAAGGTGGTGGTTATTGTGATTGTTGTGATTGTCGTGGTGGTCGTGATTGTCGTGGTTATTGTGGTGGTTATGATTGTTGTGGTGGTTGTGATTCTCGTGGTTATTGTGGTTCTTGTGATTGTTGTGGTGGTCGTGATTGTCGTGGTTATTGTGGTTATGATTGTTGTGGTGGTTGTGATTGTCGTGGTTATTGTGATTGTCGTGGTTGTGATTGTCGTGGTTGTGATTGTCGTGGTGGTTATGATTGTTGTGGTGGTTGTGATTGTCGTGGTGGTTGTGATTGTTGTGATTGTGATTGTCGTGGTGGTTGTGATTGTTGCTGTGGTTGTGATTGTCGTGGTGGTTGTGATTGTCGTGGTTATTGTGATGGTCGTGGTGGTTGTAATTGTCGTGGTGGTTGTAATTGTCGTGGTGGTTGTGATTGTCGTGGTGGTTGTGATTGTTGTGGTGGTTGTGATTGTCGTGGTGGTTGTGATTGTTGTGGTTGTGATTGTTGCTGTGGTTGTTGCGAGGGTTGTGATTGTCGTAGTGGTTGCGATTGTTGTGATTGTGATTGTCGTGGTGGTTGTGATTGTTGCTGTGGTTGTTGCGAGTGTTGTGATTGTTGTGGTTGTGATTGTCTTAGTGGTTGCGATTGTTGTGGTTGAGAAGTTGTGATTGTTGCTGTGGTTGTTGCGATGGTTGTGGAGTTGTGATTGTCGTAGTGGTTGCGAGTGTTGTTGTTGCGATTGTTGTGGTTGTGGGGTTGTGATTGTTGCTGTGGGTGTTGCGAGTGTTTTGATGGTTGTGTGGTTGTTGTTGTTGCGAGTGTTGTGATTGTGGGGTTGTGATTGTATTAGTGGTTGCGATTGTTGTGGTTCAGAAGTTGTGATTGTTGCTGTGGTTGTTGCGAGTGTTGTGATGGTTGTGGAGTTGTGATTGTCGTAGTGGTTGCGAGTGTTGTGGTTGCGATTGTTGTGGGGTTGTGATTGTTGCTGTGGGTGTTGCGACTGTTTTTATGGTTGTGTGGCTGTTGCGGGTTTTGTGATGGTTGTGGTTCTGGGGTTGTGATTGCTGCTGTGGTTGTGAGTGTTTTGATGGTTGTGTTGTGATTGTTGCTGTGGCTGTTGCGATGGTTATGATTGTGGGGTTGTGTTTGTTGCTGTGGTTGTTGTGACGGTTGGTTTTGTGGTTGCGATTGTCGCTATGGTTGTTGCGAGTGTTGTGATGGTTGTGGGGTTGTGATTGTTCTTGTGGCGTTTGCTGTGGTTCGTCGTGGTCATTGCTGCGATTGTGGTGGTGGTGGTTATTGCCGTGATTCTTGTTGCTGTGGCGCTGATGGTGGTCGTGTTTGGTGTTGTTGCTGTGAATGTTGTGGTTGTGCTGCTTGTTTCTGTCGCGGTTGTTATTGGTGTTGTGATTATTGTTGTGTTTGTTATAGTAGTGTTCGTAGTGATTGTCGGGGTTGTTTCTGCCATTGTAGAGATGTGGTTGTTTATGTTAATGGTATTTTCGTAGTGGTGCTGGTGCTTGTTGCTGTGATTGTGATCCGTTCG
This sequence comes from Petromyzon marinus, assembly GCF_048934315.1. NCBI lineage: Eukaryota > Metazoa > Chordata > Hyperoartia > Petromyzontiformes > Petromyzontidae > Petromyzon > Petromyzon marinus. Next base: position 3,975,297 of record NC_133704.1, on the reverse strand, counting down.
ATGTGGTGATCGTGTTGTGGCTGTTGCTGTGATTGTTGTTGGGAGTCCCCCCCAGTAGCTACGGGTGTAGTAAGAGGAAGCTTGTACAGGCCATGGAAGCCGTGGTTAGGAGAGAGCAAACGACTCCCAGCATTGTCATCATTTAATAATATATTGGCTGTCTCCTTCAGTTATTGCCTAACGTCTTGCTGTATTCACTGCTTGTTTAAATGATACGTGCCTTTCTCCCTGCGTCACGAACGCCCAACTTCAATAATTATCTATCAACCTGCCTGCTTCACTTATTGTCAACCTGATTCAGTTATCTGCCGAAGGTCTTCTTTCAACAGTGACATGCTTAAAGTGTGTTACCAGTCTTCCCCCGCCGTAAATTATTAACCATTTTGATTACTTCTTTAATTAATGTATTTGCTGTTTAAATAACTCCCTGCTTCTGTTATCTGCCTTCTTGACTTTCATTTATTCCATAGTTCAATTATTATTTGCCTGCTTGTCTGACTCCCTTGTTCAATAACCCCCCCTCCTCACCCATTTTAATTATTGTCAGCTTAAGTCTGTTTAATAAAGCTCTGATCCATTAACTTCCTGCTTCATTTATTACCTTTTCCAGTTAGTATGTTCCTGACTGACTCCCAGTCTGTCTTACTGCCTGCCAAACACAATCACCGATTCTCTCTCTTGACTCCCTGCTCACCTTACATCCATGGTAACTACCTTCCTTTCCACTTCAAATAATACCTACACAATCCTCTTACTCTGCCCGACTCCCTATCAGTATTATTATTTCCAGTCTGACTCCGTGCTTGATGCATCTTCAGTTACTCTGCCTTATTGACAAAATGTTTAACTCTACGGTACTTTCATTACTTCAAACCTAGCTCCCAGTCTGAATTACATCCTACCCCCCAGTCTGAATGACATCCTACCCAATTATGTACCTGACATACTCCCAGCTGGCGGTAGGATCTGGTGCGAGCTGGTTGTGGCAGATCTCTCTAATTTCACCTGTGCCGCACCTGACGCAACAGGAGAACAGGATGCCGCACACAAATTACATCTGCGAATGGGGGGGTTGAAAGCATTAGCTGCAGGCCGTGTAGCCCGAGTGACTGTGGAACTAATCCTCAGCCACGCAGGAAAATGTGTTGTCATCCTGTCTTCTGGTTGTATTCACCATCACCGAAAACACAGGGGAAGCGGCTAGGGGAAGTCCTCAGACACAGCACATCTAAGCCTGCTGTGACGACCGTCTCTGAGTTGGCACGTTAAACAGGACGGTGTATATAGATATCAGATTAATAGTTTATTTCTGTGAAAAACGATTGTACTCGGTGAACTGCACTTGTGTAACATCCAAGGGTATTACTACAACCCGGCCTCAGGCCAGGGTTAAATGTCTTTGGATTTTCCAGTCATTACTGCAGTATTACAGGGGGGTGGTTTTTACCTGAACCTGGCCTTCACCAAGACTCGGGCTTCACGAATTACGTGCCAAGCCGTCCGCTTCCTGTGGTGGAAATTGTGGTCAAACTAAGCGGGCTAATAGAGTAATAGAGCCCAGGGAAACCATACAGTGGTGTTAATCGGAATGATCAGGACGATGCGAAACCACATACGTGAGAACTTAATCCACACCAGCTCACATTGGAGAGAACGCCAGAGTTGCGCTTTTTTCCTGGGCACTGTGAGACGTCTATCATAACCAAAGGTCGGAGTGGAGTGTGGCAGGCCAAATACGCGTACAAAGACAGGACTTTGTTGCTTGTTACCCTGGCAGTAGGAACCCCCACACAATGTGTCGCTGTCAGCTGTGAGACTACATTTATTTTTATTTTTGTTAGGGGAAGCCAATGATAGTGGCTTCTGGTGCAACAGAAGCCAGTGATTATGTTTGTGTGTGTTTTTGTAGTGGTCAGAAATTGCAATTAAGTCATTTTAATTCACTTAAGATTTATGAATAAATTGATAGTATGCGATACAACCGACCGGTATAATGGTATAAACAGGAAGTATAGTTTTGTGGAAACGTTAACCAGTATGAAAGATATAATCGTTTTACTGGTCAGGGAAAAAAACCCGATGGAGTGAATCACACTGCTGTACCGGTGTTAATGTGACAAATTGTGACAACCGTCCTTTGTATTTGCTAAGCGGTAATATGCTTTGTCCGACAGGAGGGCCGAGATGGGAGCATCGTGCTGCGGTCTGCTGGAGGAAGTCATCGACACTCGCTTCCCGTCGGCGCACGTCCGCCCGCACCCCATGAACCGCTCGTCGTCACGCCGCTTTGGGTGCCAGAACCCCATCTTCGCACCTGCGCCAACCGCGCATCCCGCCACCACTCCCCAGCCACCCGGCTGCCGGAGGTGTCGGCAACAAGGCATGCAGGTCAGCCGCGGATAAATTAAGGAAAGGACGTAATAGCGTGGCATGACACCTGTCGATAGTGTGCCAGAAGTGGTGACGGTGAGCGGATAGGTCCCTGGATGGTGTGTACTGGCCAGCGCTTGTATTTGTGTGTGCAATGTACCTGTTGGATGTCCACCATGAATATGGAGCGATTCAATGGACTCATTTGCAGGAGCTAGGTGGATTTTTTGCATTGCAGTACCATGAGAAGATGGTGATGGCTTGGGGAGGGTATTATTCTCATGTGAATTTATGATGACTGATGATGATTATGTACCTGTTAACTGGTACTGCTCCGGGCTGGCAAGAGGCATACGCAGGGTCGTTCCTCATCATGTAATTTGTGTATTTGGGGAGTGGTGGCACAGTGGTTTGCACACCGCATTCCGAACCTCGCGTAACCTGGTTTCCACTTGACCATTCGCTGACAGTGGCAATGGAATATAAAACATATCCTAATTGTCTCAGAAGTTGACTCATCCTTAAGCAATTAATTGCTGTGTGTAAACATCAACACTGGGGAAACAGGTTTCCAGGGGTGTGGTGCTGGCCATGCCAGCCCCTCAATTCGATTTCTGATGCTAATACCCTGTAAGGCTGAATGGGGGGTGATCTGTGATGTTTTTTTGTGTGCGTTGCATATGCAAGTCTTCTATAACTGCTGAATCGAGGGTTTAGTGAAAATCTTTGTGTCCAGCAAGCGTGCACAGACTGCCAGCACTCCTTCTGCAGTGACTGCCTGCAGCAGACGGAAGCGTGCGGGCTACTCTGTCAGACATGCAACCTCCTCTATGCCACCTCCTTCAGCAAGGATAACCTCATGAGGGCAAAGGTTTGACTTCCATCCAGCACACTTGTTATGTAATCACCGAGTTTGTTAACCTGTCAAGTAGGTGAGCACAGAGTAATAATTTTGGTACTTTTAGAAACGTATACATTTTCTGTTGTGTTCACAAACGCGATTTTATCAAGGAAATGTTTATATGCGTTTTTAATGGATGCTGCTACAATAATGCCTTTAAATAACTACGTAATTGATTGATAGTTATGTTTTACAAGCAACAACCAAATCCCATAGTACAGCAGCAAAGGGTACCGTTACATTTGTAAATTAACTGGTTTTTCCAAATGACACAGATGACGAGAGACTTTCTGGCCGTGTGCCCCTGGGCCCTGTATAGGTGAAAGACCTCCGAGATTACCTCTCTCTGCACGGCATCGCCATGGAGACGTGTCGAGAGAAGGAAGAGCTGGTGGAGCTGGTTCTACAGCACCGGCGGCCAGTTGCACCGGTGCCGGCAACAGATGAGCAGGTCACCTCGCCAGTGCGGCAGATGGAGCCAGCCAGCACTCAGCCCTTCATACACGTAGAACCGCAGCCTGAGGTGCCCACCACTACATCCCCAGGATCGTATATAACCATTTTCCACTGCACATCCGAACCGAGTTCAGTACAGGTAGTTTTCCACTGGCTATTTGTCATGCTGAGATGGAACCAAGCTGTGCTACTCTGGCCTGACAAAATATCCATATCTGGCTCGGGGCCACACCGGGCTGGCTCAGGACGGTCCCAGCATGGTCCCAGCATAGGTTTTAAATGTGGAAGACAAGTAATCGGCTCAAGGGCTTGATACATTCACTGGATAGAACCATATTGTCAACCTGAACTATAATTTTGCTTTCCTCTGTTGGAATATTAACAGTGGCAGCTGAAATCATAGGTTGCTTTTGTTTCCATGCCCAAAATATTCCACTGAGTCAGGTGCATTGGATAAACACTTCCCCTGGGAGAGGTGGCTTTGAAATATTTTTTTATAGCGGTAGATCTTGGCTTATGAATACAGGGGGGTTTAACCAAAGAGATTGGATTGGCCATCACTTGTCAATCACACTTTGACCAATTTTTCAAACCAAACTGTGATATTCTGGCCTCACAAGACATTCAATTCTTGCCCAGGGCCACAAGCACGGCTGAGGGTGGAGACAATGATGCATTCATTATATATGACGTCAGTCAATACGCTTTGATGACGATACAGCTTTACCATGTCACATACATGCAACTTGACTTTTTCATTGCCTGTAACATTAGTGGCATAGCTTGGGTTTCTGTAGCGGAAAAATATCCTTTCACCGTATTAGTCGGGGCCGTGCTGAGCCAGGCCATGTGTGGCTGATTTGTACAGTGGAGAAGTGGTATTTCCCTCATGTATCCTGTGAAATGCACTGGGCAGGAGGAGCCTGCGGAGAGGGATGAAGATGCATTGGTGGCAGACATTGATGCAGACGAAGAAACACAGGTGTGTATGTGTATTAGTGAATGTGTTGGGGAGTGTTAGTGTAGTGGTTGGTACACTGTAAGTTCGATTCCTGCTCACCGCCCAACATCGGTGACGAATATCTGAACTGTTCCTGGGCCTCCACGAGGTTGACTCGGCATTGTGGTCTGTAAACATCAGCACTGGGGAGACAAAGGCGGCCTGGTGTGGTGCTGGCCACCCAGTCCCTTGTGCAGTTCTGGCCTTAATAGATGTTTGGTAACAGCACTTGCCTCAATATTCTGTTAAGGCTATATGGGGGATTTGTGCCTTTGTTAGTGGTTTTGAAATTGACTCTAAATACTCATTGGTGTCTTCATATACTAAATTAAAACTGTTCATCTGGAAATGTTCTTGAAATTAAATTTCTCCCAGGGTCCCATGATGTATAGCAGAAGATGTGTAGTCTCCAATGATTATTTACTTAATCTCTCTCGCCTCTATATGTGCTATGAAGAAGTCCATTGTATCTATTTTTTTAAAATTTTACTGCACTGTCGTTGATGAATGTGTTTTGTTATTTGTGCTTATGCACCACTGTGAAGTTAGCATCACAAATTATTTGAATTCGTTTGGAAAACCGGAGTAAGAACATTGATCTCCACCTCTCCCCCCACCCCGCTGCCACTGCGTGTGGCATGGCACAGATGCCGGTGGGCCTGCTGCGCATCTCGCTGTCGGATCTCTCCATGGAGGACGACGCCGCCTCGCTCACGGTGCGCGAGATGAAAACGCTGCTGCGGCGCAACTTTGTCGATTACAAGGGCTGCTGCGAGCGCTGGGAGCTGGAGGAGCGCGTGCGCCGCCTCTACCGTGACACCCGGCAACTCGACAAGACAGGTAATGTCCCCCACGCGCCCCCCCCCCCGTCCTCACTACGACCACCTGAGAGCGTGGACAGACTTGCGGTTTCAGTCGGTGATAACAAAAAAAGGGTCGCGGTGTGACGTGGGCCAAAGTCAAAACACAACCCCCGTAAACCCACTGGATGTCATTGATTTCCCGCTAAACATCATGGGACTTGACTGGCAATTACAGCTGTTTTGGTTGCATATCTGATCTATCCACATCCACCAATCATCCACCTATAGCTTTGGTGGTCACTCATACCACAACCCCAGTAGAAAAACGATGATCCCTGCAGAACTTGATGTTTATTGGAGCGGATAGACATTAATAGGGCTGTTTGCTCATCTCTATGGATTAATATTAAGACTGATTGATCCATTTATTTTAAGTATAAATCAGTGATTGTTGTGGTAATAAAATATTATACTTATAATTTGCCATATTTGAATATTACCTGCCAATTATTCAATTGGAATTAGACACAGCAATTATCGCCCCCCTACTGGCAGACTAATGCCAGTTTGCAGGCCAGGTGCTGAATGACCTTATGCTCAGTGACAGCTGCCAGTGGGGGTGCCCTTTCAAATTTGTGAGATGGAGGCATGCTGTAAAGCATTCTTGAGATGCCCCACTGTATAAAGTGCCATATCAAAAACAAATCCTTATCCTTTACACTGAGGATCACACTTTTGGCCTCATACATAATTCAGCAATTGTACATTAAATGTTTCTTTTTTTATTCTTGGCAACAGAAGCGGGGGAGGTTGGGACTGCAGTGCTAGGTGAGTGGGCTTACGTGCATGACTCTGCTGCTGTAAACAACTGCTGTGACTTTTTTTTTCCTCTGGGCAAATCATGACTGATTGAAATGTCGAATCTTAAGAGGAACACTTGGGTAAATCAGCGTGGTGTTGGTCTCTGTGTCTGCATGTGAATTCTGACCTTGGGACCAAATTGGACGAGGTCATCAGTGATTTCTGTAAATGTGTGCAACAGATCTAGAGGGAGAAATAAAGGTGGTGGTTAAAGTAGTCTGCAAACCTGAAAAAAAATCTGTGCCCCTGTTCATCACGCTAATGAGAAGACATGTAATGATAGTTCTATTAATTCTGCTAATGCATTCGTGCAAGGTACACGCATCAAATTATGCCTGTGAAATTGTTTTCACAAATGAGATATCAAAGGAATGGTATACGTAGGCTAATGGAGCAAACTGTAAAAACAAGACAGAAAAATAAAATATGAGAAATGAGTTGGGGGGGTGGGGGGTGATTGGTTTCATGACTAGTCTGAAGCTTATTCACAAGTCTCTCATTGTCAAGTATTACATAACTCTGCTGTTTGCAGTTTCCATTGCATTGTGAAGAATGTCTCGACTGCATGCCATTTCATCAGATGTCTGGAACAATGCTAACACAAGAAACTTGGGCACTGTGGAAGCCCTGGAAAATGTAACCATGGTTAAAACCGCTGCATCCTTACTCCAGGTTTGACCGGAGGGCCACCGGATGAGAACACCTGCAAAATCTGCATGGATGCACCCATCGACTGCGTGCTGCTCGAGTGCGGCCACATGGTCACGTGCACCAAGTGCGGAAAGCGCATGAGTGAGTGCCCTATCTGCCGGCAGTACGTGGTGCGGGCGGTGCACGTCTTCAGGACCTGAAAGTGCCCATCCTTGGAGTAGTGTATGCGGCAAAGGGCATAAAGAACAGTGTGGGTGGCAATGGAGAAAATACTTTAATGGGCTAAAGTGAAGTGGAAGGGCAGTTGTAGCATTTAGAAAGCCGAGTCCTGACCCATGAACCGTTTCTCCTTGCCATTTTTTAACCACCGTCCATAACATCTGTTTCATGATACATTGTTTAGCTTTCGTTTTTGGAAAATTAATATCGATAAGGTGGTAGAGGCTTGCATTGGATTTTTTTACATTTGTTCGTATATACATTTAATTTGTTTCGCACCGTACGTAGCCAACCATGCTCATCGGAGGTGCGAGGAAAGGACAAACTAATCACAAAAAGCAGTTCTAAATAAATCTGTGAAGGTGAATAACAAGTGTGGGCCTCCACTAGTTTCACATTGGCCAGTTGTTGTGGCACCTACAATTGGACTGAAGCTGGGTGGTGTTTTTTTTTTCCATTTTAATGTCAATGAACATCGAACCCTTGTATATACAGTACCAAGGCTACAATGTCTTATCTATTTGGGAACAGCAGGTGTCTGCCAGCTGCCACATTTCCCACTCTCTGATGACCAATGTAACAGCAATGGTAACGCCTTATCAGAGGGAGCAATTGGGTGCGTTGATCAGGGCAGACATCAGTTGTACAATTCTTTATCTGTAAATGGGAAAACATTTTATAAACCCAGGCAACATGTAACGCAAAAGGTTTACCAAGGAGTAAACCTTGGTGTCCTCTGGAGTAGCACTTGTGTTTCCAGCAAGCCATCTTCTCCAACCGGGGATTTGCAGGCAAAGCTCAAAATATAATCAACCACACTGTAGCATAAACTCAACTTAGTTTTGCTTTAAAAAACCCAAGATGGCGTGTATTTGCCTGCGATTGTGCTCAACTGGAGAACCAGGGTTTAAGCTTGAGTGACGCACTTTAGCCAGAACTGTTTTGTAATGAGCAGCAGTAGAGCCAATGCTTTTGGGTATGTAACCGTGTAAGTTACCATTGAAATCCATGCACCTTATGGTAGTATTACCACTGCTGCATACATGTTGTAATTAAGCCCAATTTGGGGACGAATCATGTATTTATTATTTTCCTAAGAGTTTTTTGTTAAATAAAAGAACGAGGAAAAAATGCTTAATGCCATATTTGCAAGTAATGTTTTGATGACTGTACATAGTTTAGGAATTCAAATGTAAGAAAACTGATAGCTGTATGTAACTTACCCTATAGCAAAGTTTGATGGTTTACAAATGTAATTTGACCTAGGGGCATGCATTGTTCTCAGACTGGGAGGGGGGGGATGCACTGCAGGAAAGTGCTGGAGAGGCTGTGCTTGCACCCCAAAGACAGTAGCAGTACAGCTGGCGACTACCACGAACTGTGGAATCAAGTCTCTTGTGCTGCAGTTACAAAGATTCGTGAACAAAATGAATCTCATTTCTGAAATAAGCCTTAACTGTTTTGAGTAGAGCACCATACATTCAGGCATCTGCAGAAAACGTGTAAAGTACCACAAGGGCAACCCCCATCGTCTTAAATTGTGAAGTCTTCACAGATGCTCTGAAGTTATCAGAATTTAAATGTGTAGTTTTGTTCAATTTCACTTACTGTCACCATTTGTGCTGGTGCCAAATACCACATCGTGTTTTATGGTGTCAAGACGTGCATTTCGCATTACATTTGGCAGAGGCAACCTTATGCAATGAAGAAGCCTTTGCTAAAACTGCGTGTAAAATCAAAGCAAGTGTCCAACACCCAATTAGCAGTAGTCGTGTTAAACATTCTTTAGATTTATCCATTGTATTAACAAGTTAACGAAATAGCATTTTAGATGTGGACTTTAACTCGCGCCCCTGTGACTGGAATATGTAATTGAACTTTATTTTATTTTTGTAGAGTATTGTTCTTGTGAATGTGTAAAGTCAGTTTTGCTCTTGGTGTTTCAAGTTGTATTGCATGTGCAAGGAAATTAATATGTAATTGTTTCGCTACAGCTGTGCATCGGATTTGACTGAAATTATATTTTTTGTTTAACTTTGGCTTGAAAGGCCAGAGTGATGGGCTCGAGCATGCACTGGATCTGCGTGCCTGGTGCTTGTTGCACTGTACATCTGTGCTAAAGATAGCCAAGTGCCAGGCCCTCTCAGTTGTCCCATTGCCCAGTTTAGTATGGTCAAAGCTCGTATGAATTATTGTAAATGCTTAAATCACTACTTGGATCGGGAAAGTGTGGATACCTAACAGGTTCCAGCATCATTTAGTGTCTTCATTGTAAAGCAGAGGTACACTTTTACAATGAAGTGTAAACCGATGCATTTGTTAACTGAAGACTACAGAACTGGCCCCTCGCATACTGGCTTTAAAGTGACCTTACATAAACAGGTGCAAAAAAGCTGCAGGTGATCTATGGTAATTTTGTACATTTTATACAAACATGCATTGTGTAATTTACATTTTAATAAAGGAAACTTGTCCTGTATTGTAATGCATTTCTTTGAATATTCCGATAGTCTTGCAGATTCCAGTAATGCGAACTCAAAATCCAGTGCTACAAACAGGCAAAAGACCACAAAGCAATGCACATTGGTTGGGATGTTTAAGATTTTATTTTTTTCGATTTTTTAGGTATTTTTTAAAGTTTTTTAATTTCTATCCTCAACTGCAGTAAAACGTCCCATCGTAAAAAGTCTGATTCGCTTCAAGTTACTACTGTTTGTCAGAAGTCTGTCAAGTCTGCATCAAATCTCTTCAAGCATCTCAATGCACACACGCACGCACACAAACCGGCAAGACTTTTAGCCTCCCGAAGCACGAGGTTGTCGCAGCACCAGGAGTGCAAAAGCCAAGCAACACGAACAGTACAGAAAGTCACCTGACAGCGCCACGTCGTCTTAGCAGCGGTGGAAACGTCATAGAATCCTGTAGGACCATAACTAATCCTCTGACCTAAGTCTTAGGGGCTACTCGAGACAAAAAAAATCATCCACAAGCAGCGCACTCTCAATAGTGATCTGCGTATCCAACCATTGATTTAAAGTGCACAATTCTAACCTCGGCCTGTCCTTTAAAAAAAAATGTTTTCCAACCTCCCTCGGCTCGAAGCCACGTAAGTTTTTTTAATCACATCTCGAGTGAACACTGGTTAAAAGCGCAGGGATGTTATACTTTGCTAAAAAAGAAAGTAACAGCTGATTACGTTTAGACCCTTGAAATTATTTCAATTAAAAGTACGTTTCCAACACCGACAAGGAGGCGTGTCAGGACAACACCTCAGCAAGCATGGGGGAAGGGATGCCAAAAAGCAACAGTCGCACTTATTTTTTTTCCAGCAGTTCCTACTACATGAGACTCCAGTTTTAGTATTATGCAGCAGAAAAGAACTAGAAGCTCTGTACAGGTCTACTTTCACAGCTTCCACAATCTGAAAAGTTTCTAAAAGGGGTCGTCAACGCAATTTATCGCTAGCCACGTCAATGCGCGCAGTTGTGGCCTCTGCACAGCTTGCCATACAAACATCTGCGTCAACCATTAGTGTGTTCGCGACAGGAATATAACTCTTGTGATCATCGCGTCGAGGCCTTTGCATGTGTCTTGGAAAACATTTTTGGACGGATTCATCATTTGTTCTTATGAAAATGGCCGAGGAATTGTGCTACCAAATTATGTTCCAGAGTTGCCTTCAATTGCAGGCCTTGTAGTTTAAATAAGTCTCTTTTTCTGTCAATCTTGGCATGAGATGTCAAGATGTCTGTAAATGATGCATGGCCACAAACCGAGGCATTCTGTTGTCACAAAAACTAAACATGATTAAATGTCGAACAAAAAGAATGACCATCCAGTTTTAGTGTCAGTTTCAACCAAGTTCTTTCCACCAAACTAATGAAGCACAGACATTTGCGTTTGCATATTGTCCAACTCTTAGACGGCCCTTAATTTCAAAGTTAAATCAAAAGCTGGACAGGAGGCATTTTAGTCGGTTTTGATTATGTATTCACTAAGATACGCATCTTGCAGTTGATAAACATATTCTTAAGAACTTAGTGGTTGCTGAGGTTCAGATAAATGTATCTCATTTCCAGCAAACTTCCATCATTGGCGAATATTCGGTTCCATCATCAGTGGTGGAGTTTCATACGTCTTCTAAGGTCCGTAATCGTGTCCTTCGGCTGCCGGTTTATGCGAATACGTAGTCATTAATATTTCACGTAGCAGACTTTTCCGTTCATTGTTTTACTGGCTGGGTGGGTATTGCATCTGTGGCTGTTGATGGTGAGCCACTGTGGAAAAGAATTTAAGCGCACAGTAAAAATAAAGGAATATCAACATGACCCATCAAAGCTTCTATTCAGGAAACATTCTTTAATTCACTTTACCATCCATTATTTAGAGTAATGCAAAAAAATCCATACATTTATTTTCTAGAATTATACGAATTAAAGCTGCGACGACCTCAGTTCTGTATAAAGCCTGGTAAGGAACCAAACTGCAGTGAATAAGCAGTGATATTTCTCCTGGACATCACAACCACTTTACATACATTTGCAAGCCGGCCACCTGTTAAAATTATTTGGTTGCTGTGTTGTACGGGAGCACATACACACCTTGAGGGTGGGGCATATATGCGTAGTGCGTTGTGGAGGAGACGGGGATTGAAGGCGGTGCCCCGTGACCCCCGTGCTGATTGGCCTGCATCAGCATGACCTGCGTAGGGTGCGAAGGATGGGTAGGGTGCGCATGCTGGGGATGTCCACCGCCCATGCCAGCCTGCATGTGTGCCTGTTGCAAAATCAACACCCCCCAAATCCAAACAAGTATAACATTAGTTGGCTTTATATCAATGCATAATACACATGGATTGACAGATAAATTGCTATAATTATGTAGAGATTTTCCATATTTTCTTTAGCAAATTTTAGACATGAAAAATGTCAGCTTGCACCAAAGGTCACACCTAAAGAATCTTTCGCAAAACATCCATTACTCCCCTACAAATAAATGTGAAGGTGTAGCCCTACAGTTATTCACTCATGTAATTGCTGGCAGAAAGGCCTCTAGTAAAGGGGGTATTATGTTGGCCTACTCTTCTATGCTGATTTCATGCTGCCCAGACTTAACCACACCGCAAGCAACCTGCTGACGATCCACCAATTTCGAGATAAATTATGTTAAAAATGTAACATTTCAGAGCACTTTTCATTACCACACACACAAACCCGTACAAGCCAGACGAACAGACATCCAATTTGGTAGTCAGAAGACTACCACCCATTCATTGGCTGGCCATACCATGTGTGGTGGTGGTGGTGGGTGCCCAGCGTACTGATGCCCCATGGACTGAGGGTGCAGGGCATAGACAGGCTGCTGCGAGGGAGGGTAACTTGTCTGGGGGCTTTGCGGGCTGGGTCCTGGGGTGAGTGAGGGTGGCGTTGGGGTCAGGGCTGCATGGTAAATGCTTTGTCCTTGAGGATTCCCCATGTGCGGAGGAGGCTGGCCCGAGGGGTGCTGTTTGGCATTCCGGCAGAGGGGCAGAGAATTATTAGGCAAACATTCACAAGAGACGCACCCCCTTAATCTGTTTTCACACTTAACAGATGTCACCAATACTAAGGAAGAGCAGTAATCACAGCTTAACTCAAATGTTCAATAGTCTCTACAAATAAGAACTCTTCAAAATTGCGACTCCACGACTAAACTTGTAAAGACTGAACACAGTTTTGATTTAAAGCTTTCGTGACTGCAGTAATTCATATTCTTAGCTCTTTCGGTAAAGTCACGTTGAAGGGAAGCAATAAAATAAGTATAAAACAACAAAAATTATCACAAAATTTTTATTGTTTTATATATATTTTATTGTTTCCCTTCAACGTGACTTTACCGAAAGAGCTAAGATTACTCAACACAATGTTGCTCTTAAAATTGTATTTAAACCGTGCTGCATCGTGGCCTGCGTCACGGTGTATTGGCACTGCTGCAGGATTACCTGTGCAGGGCTGGGAGCGCCAGGGTGCTGGCGACCAGGCTGCTGGCCTGTAGGGGTGGCAGGGGGCTGCGGATGCTGTGGGTGGTGAGGGTGCATCGGCCCATGTTGGTACGACTGAGGGACTGGACCAGACACTGCAAAAAAAACACACATTAACAATGTATCATCTTCGGAAAATTTTCACAGGTGTAAAATAAAAAAAAACGAGGCTACATGTTCACCTTTATTATCTACACTTCGTACTGCGAATAATAGCAACAATATTCAAGAAATTAAGTTCGTGTTTGTCACGATCATTCATTTCCAGTTACCATGCCAGTACACTTTTACAGTATTAGGATATTACATTGGCTTATGAATTCCTTATCATTACAGTATTGTGGTATCATTTTTACTTAATTGAAATTCATGGAGTGTCCGCAGCAGTCATGATTATTTTCCAAGTTGATCAATCATGTTTAACAGGACCTCAACCACAATTAACATAATATTAACTAATATTAGGTAATACACCAAATCAAAATTTTCCTCAAGGCTGCAATTGAACCTTATGGTACCCCGACTCTTGCATAATGTCCGCGATGCAGTAATTTTTAGTCCGTTGATGGTCGGCGATGCTGCAATCGACTCATCTCGACGAGCTGCACACGATGCACTACGGTGCATACGAGCGTTCAGAGTTGCAGCACAATCGTCCTCGCTGCGTTTCGACATAGCGGAGTAGCACTGATTTTGGATTAATTGGTACCCCAGTCATGGAGTGAAGTACACACCTGGAAAAAATAAGTGTCCCAGAAAAATATATTTAATTGCCTTGGCCATTTTGTATTATTTGGTACCCCGGGATACCGCCATAAGGATCAATTACTCATCTACTTGTCGAGTTCAGCGGCTTCCCAACCGACACCGATATTGCAGATGACTTTCATTTGAATACAAATCATTGTATGCTTGAGAATATATTTTCTTTATTAAGAATCAAAGCAGGCTAAGAGTCCTGTTTTTTTATTGGACACCAGTGGATTCAGAACAAAAATTTCAGGGCAATCATCACTGGCAATTGTTTAAAACTGCATCTCCCATCGTAAAAAATCGAACTTTCCAAAATCGAATGATTTCGATTCAAGCTGCCCATTAATGGGAAATGGGGCTGAAATTTCGAATCAGTTCACAGACAGCACACACGTGCCTATCTAACAGTGTTTTCTGCACCTGAAAAAAATGGTGTCTTCCAAATCCAGCACCAATTGGGATCTAGAGGATGGAACAGAAAAGTCTTCCGATTGAATTTCTGATAAGTATTTTATTGACTGGCTGTCTGCTAATAATGGACTGCATAAAGGAATTACTTAATCATCACTAGTACTAGGCTTACCCCATCACTAAACATCTGATTAATTTACAGTCAATCGTTGTTCAGCATACACACTGTTCAGAGAATTGTCACTCCTTTCGGTTGCCCACCCAAGTTGCCATCGTCACTCGTGGTTCATGCATTGTTGGTGATGATTGTAGGCAACGATTGGCCTGAAATTATCCCAGTGGATCATGGCCCTAAGTGTCGTGCAGCGAGAGCCAAGAACGTACTGTAGACTGTCTGTGGGTGCTGCTGCTCGGCCTGCTGGTATTGCTGTGCCGAGGAGACCAGAGATGGCTGGCCATGCCCCGCCCCCGCCATGAGGCGCGTGTTACCCTGGATGACAGGCCCGTACACTGCCGTGGGCTGCAAAGACACAGCATTGACTTGTAAATAAGTTCACAAACGCCGCGATAGTTTAAAAGACAAAGGTAAAATTTTCACAACATTATCGTGAATGGCTGAAAACCAAACACGTAGTACGACTGGTTACACCATGCACATGGGTACCTGCGAGGGATACTGCACCAACTGTGGCTGGTACTGGATGTAGGAGGTGTAGGGCGAGGGTGAAATCAGGGGTGGCCCAGCGGCATTGGCTGTCGGCGCCGGCACCATGACAGTTGGGGGAGGATGGTGCTGTTCGCCCCGTTGGGATGACACAGACCCTGTAAATGCATTTACATATATCAAACGCAGGATCCATGCTACACTCTGAATCCTGAACAAAACATCACAAACCATCACGAGGCATATGCTCCAATCTTAGTCCCCTCAGGTGAAGTGTTCTTAAAATATTATTCCCATCATCCCAAGCGCTTTACCTGTCCTGTACGGCTTGTTTTGGTTGACGGGCACGGAGTGCGGCAGCTGGTACTGGTAGAGGGACCCACCCTGGTGGAAGACCTACAAACTCTTACTATATACAGCTCATTTCACTTGCCAACTCAACAAACATTATACCACATTTCCACTTTTAATTTTTTTATTGCTGTGGTTTTCACACCTGATGATTGCTTGAGTTGCAATCGAAACGTCGTGAGAATTTTATTGTTTTATTTTTATTATCTCCCTTCTACGTGGCTTTACCGAAAGAACCAAGATTATGAATACACATTTCAACTGTTAAGCATCAACGTACACATGTATATGACTTGTAAACGTAAATGTTAAGAGCTTCTCTGCTGTGCTTGTTATTGTAGGGAGGAATTTATAACCTGTTACGCAAGATAAACAGCCCATATATAATTTTCCATAAAAATTAGCATTTTTATGGAATTACAAAAGCGTACGCACTTAATTCACCAAGCAAGAACATAAATGCCTCAAGAGACAGTGGTGGAAATACAGTGAGTGCAACAATACACAGGGGTTTGTCTAGGTATGGTTTATTAAACACAGTGACCACACCCTCAGTAGTGTGTCCCCTGACCTGCATGCCAGGAGGGATGGTGTGCGGGAAGTGCAGGTACTGTGTTGGCTGCTGGCTGTAAACGGGCGTGCCGGGAATCGGCTGCACCAGCACCGAGGGGCTGGGTTGCGTCTGAGGCCGTGGAGGAGTTGGCGTTGTTGCTGGTTTTGTCTGGTAGACAGAAGAAGAATCAGTCAGCACATCCAACTAGCTAATCTCGACAACAATACCAAACTCACTGCTCAGAAATGTGCCATCTCCAGAAATAAATGCACCATTTCAGCAAATTAATTTCTCACATGCAGCTCGTGGAAGTTAAAAAGGGGTGGTCAGTATTCTGGAATTCCAGCAACATCGTACAGAGGCAGTCAAATTAGAGGTACTCACCATAGGTACGAATGGCTTGGCACTCGGGTTAAGCACAAACTCCTTGGCATTCGGATTGAGTGTGGACTTCTTAACAGAATTGCTGTGAACATCAATAATTACAAAGTTATACATAAGCTAAAAAATGTCCTACTACCTTCTCCAAAACTATTAAAATGTGTTATATACTAAATTGTTTGTAATTCGTCAGCTGGTCACTTCACCACAATTTGTTCCTTTACCAAAAATGTCAATCTGTAATTTGTTACAGGCATTTGATAAGTACAATAAACTATAAGGCAGATAAAGATAGATTTTAGCAGCATGAAAGTTAACAAATATATTCCAGCAGAAATTCCAGCACTCACTCATTCATGCCGTCCCCTGTCCTATCCCCCTCCTCGCCATCCATCTTGTCGCTCACTGAACCAGATGCCAGTGAACCAGGTGTCGCCCCTGGCACAACTTTGCCCTCCTTGTCCTCTGTGGCGCTACCAGGAGGCCCCATGGAAACAGCCTTGACTCCCTCAGCACTCCTCGCCAGGCCACTCGGGTTCCCAGTCTCCACACAAGCACTGGGGTCAATTGAAGGAATGCCTGGGGGTGGTGGATGCTGCTGTGGTTGGGGTGGCAGCTGCTGCTGTGGTTGAGGAGGATGCTGCTGTTGTTGCTGTTGTTGCTGAGATTTGGCTTCACTTGCCAAAGGCAAGCCAGGCTGTTGGCTCTTGTCCCTCAAAGCTGCGTCAACCTCCGTTTCAGTACTAGACTGGAGCTGTGCAGACAAACAACCACACTTCAGGAATTCACCTGGAGCTGTATAGCACAACTAATGGCATGCAGCTTGAGTTGAACGAATGCACTATAAGCATTGGAGTTGATGTTAAATTGCACGCATTTGCCAAAGGTTTAAGTGTAGTGGCAAATACATTTCATTCAAGGTGAAAGACAATTACATTATGATTAGACTTTAAACAGTTTTACTCACGATGAACTTGGTCTGGAATTCTTTGAGCTCCTTTTTAACTTGAATGCGGCTCTTGTCATGGTCTTGATGCATTAGAGGTGCGGGAACCACTGAAGACGCAAGTTAAAATTCGTTAAAATACATCGTCTCTGCAGTATTACTGGATATTTGAAAAGAAATGTAACCAATGGTTTTGGGGAAAAAGCGTACACGTGCGTATACCTTTTGGGGGTGGTTTAGAGAAGGCAGCTTGAGGGTTGCTGCATGCTTGCTCTGGGGGTCTTACATTTTCTTTGCTCACAGCAGCAGACACTGCCACAACCCTTTGTTCGAGGAGCTTAGCTTCTTTCACTACAGAAATACAAAAGATGGTACAAAAATAATATAAGATATACACATGAAATATTTAAATATCACGAAGGCATCGTGTGCTTTATCCAGCATTTTGAAGGCAAGGGTTAGTGGTCTATTTAGATTTGCCAAACTACAAAATTACCAAGCTGAGAGGTAGTCGGATGGTATTAAGGCAAAGCGAGTTAAGAACTCACGGCAGACGATGATTACCCCCCTAATGTATGGGCTTTCTCTTGCTACTGCCTTTTCCTCCAACATGCAAAATATTCATTCAAAGCATTGCCAATCAAAATGACCGAATTTCTGAACTAAGTTCCGTGCCCTGACAGGAATTTCTCGAGTTAAGAATATTTTGTTCCAATCCATGGCAGTAAAGATGTTAAATAACCTACGTACACTGCATCAGTGTACGTAGGTTATTTAACATGAAGAGGGAAGGGAGGCAGGTACCAGTTTATATAATTATTCCACCGATGTTAGCCATAGCCAAAAATCTACTTCAGCAAAATTGCTCCTTAATTTTACTAAAATCCCAATTTTGAACTTTGTTAAAAATGGTATCTGATACTAAGCGAGGCTTACCTGGGAAAATATATTACATTAAGTCTGATGCATCTGCATGTAATACAGGTTACTGTGACACTGCATGAGCTTCAGATAGGTACAGCAGTCTCTGACCTCGCAAACACAACCATGCAAGCAAACCTGTTCTGGATTCATAAAATACACGAGGTTCAAGTAAAACTAAGGGACCCGACAAGAAAAATAACGTACATGCATGGGCAACTTAAAGGTTTACAACATGCTTTTTTCGTACTATTTAATTAGATGAATAACATGAATGCCTGAGCATGAGAAATTATGTTACAGTGTGGGATATCCAAAGATATGTTTATAGGAGGCGAGAGGCAAGTATGGTTCGTTGTTTCCTTTTTTTTTATCTGCCAAGTTGACAATATAGCTCGATTTCTACAGAACTGTTAATAACACAACTCAGTAAAATAAAACGCCCTATTTTATCATCTTTACAATATTTATTATGACCCCATTATAACAGACACACAGCTAAAGCATTAACGTTTTGCACCTTAGCAGTAAATTAGTTCATAAAAATGAACAAAAAATTCTCAAGAATCTCACTCGCCTTCGGGTCCAGTGCCTTCAAACCTTACGGGCACTGCGGAGGGGGCAGCAGAGCTGGGAAGAGCAGATGACGGCACTGTCTGGATGTGACTGCTTTCCTGGGCAGATGGTGCAGAAGGGCCTGTCCTGGGGGGCGACGTAGGCGTGGCCGTGCCTGTAGGGGCACTGGGCACCCCCTGGGATGGAGGAGGTGGGTAGGGGACGCCTGTCACAGTGCCCTGGGGGGCACTGGGCGCAGGGCCGGATGGGGGCTGGGAGCCAGTTTTGGGAGAGCGTGGGCGGTAGGACTTGGGAGACGTGCGGTTTGTGGCACCTGTAGGAGGGGACGGCACGGCCATCCTGGTGAGCGATGCACTCACAAAACACATGGAGTTTTAGTTGGCTTCTCACCAACTTGACCCATTATTTAACAAGATAATTATAATTATGCCCAAATGAACATGACAAAATGTAATAGGAATTGAACAATGCAAATATTCATTGATTTAAACAAATTTACATGGTCACAATATCTACATTGAATCGTGAGAATCTATTATTTTTGATCAATAATATCCATGACCCCTGCCACCAATAGAGGCTCTAGTATGACTAGAGAAAAAAATAACAACCGATTTTTAAATTAAAAATAACTACCGATTTCTTGTAATAAAAACAATTCCATCATGTAAATTGTTTGACTCTCGAGAGGGGTACATCTTTGTCTAGAATTTTACATGTTACTACTCATGAGTACAAATGAAAAATGCTGCCACTTATAGGGCGCATTACCTCCGCTGACGACAGCAGACCAGCTGGCGCCACCCCGCGAGGGGCCCTGCTGCGAGGGCACAGGGAGATCTGTGTTGGCCGGGGGCCCGTGGTGGCCCACGTGCGGGCCCGCGTGGAGGCCAACGTGGGGGCCAGGATCCCCTGCCATGGGGGGTGTGGTGCCTCCTCCTCCCCGGCCGCCCATGCCTCGGAGGGAACGAGCCGGACGCTGGGCCTTTGGAGACATCCGTGCACCTGAGAGCAAATGGCAGCAAGAATGAATCTTTATGGAATCAAACGTAAAACGTCGTCTTCGCTGCATGAATAATTCGTCCATCTTAAGGTTAAATACAAAATAGAAAACATTGCTCAGCGTACAATTAGAGGAGGATTTTTTGTGAAATGTGTAATTTGTTGAAGCCAAACTTGTTTCAGAAAAGGGACTGAATTAACTGTTTTGTATTCAGAGTAGGAGAGATATGGAAAAGGTTTAGTGGGAAACCATTGATTATTTATTTTCAGTTCGATGGAGCCTCTTGAGAATTTCTAGCACTTGCTCTCATGAAGTTGTCACATGCAATGTTTTAGTGATGCAATATGGCCTTATTGCATTTGAGACAGAATTAACCCAGCAACTTCTTGGGCTTTAATCTAAGTTCACTTTTTATCCATTTGTATTTGGAAACCCGCATTTTTTTATTCACCCAAGTCAAACTATAGTTCGATTTTTTTACAATGTGTTGCTGTGTAGAGTCAATGTTTTTCCCTCCACAACACTAGGCAAAAGCACTAACTACCTTCTGTAGGGCCGCGTTTGGGAGGAGGAGGAGGGCCGTAGACGGCCGCAGAAGGGTGTGAAGGGGGCCGAGAGGGGGTGGGTGCCCGGGGGGGCAGGGAGTTCACCCCTGCCGGATAGCGTACGGGCAGGCGTGAGGGTGATGGGCAGGGGGCAGGAAGGGACACGCCTGGAGGAGGGGAGTGGAAGGGGGTTTCGACAGCAACGCAGACACAGAGAGAAGGGGACAGGGTGGCGCAAGGGACATGAAGCAGCATGGAAAGAAACAAAAATAAATAAATAAAATGTTTTAAAAATACACCAAGAGAAAATAAGGATGCACAATACAAGGGGGCTTTCCCTGAAGTTGTGGATGTAATGCAAAAGTACATGCAAGGAAACAAGCATTTGTTTGGAAAGTAAAAATCAGAATGTGAAGGACAGAATATACAATTGCAAAATGTGATGAATTTCTGAAAAGGATGAGGGTCAAAGAAGGGTTTGTGGGAACACACCACAGCATAACAGGAGAGGATGGTATAGATGCACACTCTCAGAAAAGTAGATGCATGTTTCGGAGAACTTACCTCCATTAAGCACGGGTCCTGGGCTGGTGATGGGATCTGGGTGTGGGTAGCTGTGTGGGTGATAAGGACTGCCCCTGGGCGAGTGGTGTGGCGCAGGCCCAGGCCTCCCACCACGTGACTGGCCTGGCCTCATTCCGCCACGTGCCATGTCCCGGTGCCTCTGCCCCATGAACTTTACGTCCCTGCAGTCACCAAAGACAAAAACATCCAGTTTCAGTATGCCCTCACACCTTGGTGATAACCATCCCACTTCAGAAGACATATCTCCGTATATTAAGTTCTCACCCTAAAGTACAAATTAACACTTAAAAAAATACTTAAGCAATCTACGAGGAAGTACAATTTAAAAAAACAGAAAAGTGTGACGTTTCAATGGGATATACGTGATACGGTGTTGCTACCACTGTAAAAATGTGCACACCTATGGTTAAAGCCTGGGCTGTCGCGGTCTCCGGGTCGATCTGACCGGGAGCCATATCTGTCATCGTCCTGCCGGCAGTCATCGCTCTCGTTGGGATTACGGGTGGACCGGTATGGCTGCCTCTCCCGCGGAGGCAGCGGGTACCGTTCCTCGTCCGCACGCCCATCTTCTCCATCCGCCCCGGCGTTGGCGGGCAGTACAACGCGCGAGCGATAAGGCTGTCGCTCGCCACCCTGCGGTGGTGCGTTCCGGTGTACGGCACTGAAGCGCTCCTCCTCCGTGCGGCCCTCGTCATTTTCGAGCGACACGCGTGAACGGTACGATGGGTTCGATTCGATCTCCTGCGCGAGTTGAGTTGCGCGAGCCTGTCGCCGCATGAACTCTTCAGACTCGTCCCTTTCCAGTGGCGTGCTGGACAACAAGCATCGTGAACAACATTAAACAAATTTACACAACTGCTTACTTCTCCTACATAGCACTTTAGAATGTAGGATTTAAATATACAGCTTTAGATCACAATTAGCCAATGGTATTTCTTAGTTTCCTCCTTAATCACACTATATTACAAAAAAGTTTGACTGGTTCCCATTCTGTCTGGCTGGTGCACAGGTGGGCAAGTGTTCATCTGGGTTCATGCCTGTCCCCCCCAACCCACTGGCAGAGCCAGTGGGGCAGGGGGGGGGGTGGCACGTGCCCCCCAAATGATCCGATCAAAATCCATAATTTCCATCGAATCATTTGGGTTTATTAGTAATCGGCATTTTGCGACCCCCACTGCCACTGTGTAGCATATTATTACATGCCAGGGACTCTATGAAATGATAGGACAATAGTCTCAGTCCATAATTGGCAATAAGTAACAGCAAAGCAGTATAAGTGACTTACCGAAGTGTGTGCAGTTGCGTATACAGTACACGACTTCCCTGAAATACCTTCACCGAGCGCAATGCTGATCACACACGGTTTGAATTCGACCCTCGATCGATGGCTGCGCCATCTCCGCACACGCATCGAATAAAAAGCAACGGACAAGTCCTGACTTACTAACTCCTATAATTTTTCATTGCTGGAGGGGTTGCCCCCTACCTGAAAATCCTGGCTCCACCATTGCCCCCAACCCCAACCGGCTGTGTATCCCACACAAATGTGTGGGAGCACTAGTCTCAGAAAAAATAGTTCGGCAGAGCAGTAGCACAGGGGTTACATCACTGTGCAATGAACTCAGATGTTGAACTGGTCCTTGCCCCCCACCCACTCCCCGCCAAACCAGAACTGGCAAACCTGCTTAAATATGGGTCAAACAATCCTCATGACCATCATATTGTGGAGACACCCTCATCCAGCAGTAAAGTGAAGGGTGTCAATTACTATTTATGTAGTAGCAAGCTTACGTGTAGTTGGAAAGGCTGTGGTCGTATGTTGATTTTACACCATAAACCTCCTCGTTGCAGCGGAACATCTCAGTGGCGTCCCAGCCATTTGACTGAAAGGTCGGCATAAGACACGAAATTGTGTTAAATTAAATAAGCACACTATGTCGGTGTGAATAAAATATGAAAAACATAGGATTGAACACACAATTAAAAGTGCATTTGTAACTTAAATCCCGAAGTTCACAAACCTCATCAGTGTCAATGTCTGTGCAATTTACAAATACTATGGTCGAGAACAGTTATCTAACCACATGCCACTGTTGTCCCTGTTCCATTCATTGGCAAAGAGAATGCCAGAAAGCTGGTAACTGAACCGACAGTCGAACAACCACACAGATAAGAAAACAAAAACTGCTGGCTATTGGAGCCTGTAAGAATGTGCACATTTTATAATGAGTGTTGGTCACTCCCACAATGTACCATGTCCGTGTCAAGGGCGACGTCATCATTGTTGTTATCCCCGCCCATCCAGGGCTCCAACTCGCGCTCCTTGTGCTCTCCGTTGAGCTTGCCGCTGATGCCAGCATCCGTAAAGTTGTCTACAAACCGAACAAGAACAAAGTTCACGTAACAAATTCAAAAACGTGCTATTACTATGGAAAATAGGAGCAAATATAAACAAGCATATCAATCATCATATGCCTGCCAATGCTTTTACCCCTTATTTCCAGGAAAACGATAAAAGTCTATAAGCATGCGAAGGCTGGCAAGTAATAAAGCCAAGCATCTGCTCTAACAGCCTCTAAGATAACGCAAATGTTGGTGTATCTAGAGTAAAGACAGGATTGCAAAGGCATTCATTTCATTTTCTAAACATGCAGCAATTCAACCAATGAAATCAATATTTGTTTAATTACCTCGTTCATTATTCTCTATAAAGCAGGAAAATTGTAGATTTATCACCAACAATTGTCAACTGAAAATGTAGGCAATGGAAACAACCAATGCAATCATCCTTAAACTATCAAAATTAGTGAAGTGATCAAGTACAATGCCAAATGTTTATCATAATTTCACCAATAGATTTGTTGAATAGAGTGATCCTCCACAAAGCAAATTAATTCATGCAGTGCAATGAGACACAGGCATAGTGTGTTACCTGTGTCAGACGACACTGATGGAAAATGACACAAAACAGAGGAACACAAAAAGGTTGGCATAAGAATCGAGGAATTCCTGCCACCCATGCATGTAACACAACACGACTCAGTGCTTAAAGAGGGACTAAACACAGCATTGACGAATAAAACTAAATGTATTCTAAATCTTTTTAGTTTGAATATTAAAACCTATACATTCATAAATTTGATAAATTACATTTCTACACGATACAACTTAAGGAAAATGGCCCCAGAGAGGAGGCAAGAAGCCGAGTGCCCGCCTGTGCGGTGGTGAAGAGGTAACGGAGTGCGTGTAGAACCTCTTGCGGCGAAGTTAAGGTCGACATCGCGGAAATGAAGCAGCACCACATCAGGGTGGTGGAAGACGACGGACGGGCGTATGTCACTTTGTCTGGGCGCCACCTCAGTAGAGTCTTGGCTCTTGAGATGCACCGCATCCAAAACTAGCTCCAGCTAATTCCCAGGAACACACAACACGAACGTCTCAAAAAACCCAGTCAACGACAAACTTAACGCTGCCACAACCAGATGTGTTTACTCAGCACAAATCTATAACCAGTTTAAATGCATTTAAAGAACATTATTATTATAATGCAATTCATGTACTTCATGTGTAAATTCAGACAGTACTCCCTGGCTGAATTAATAATGTATTTTAGAGTGTTACACCTCTTAATTGGTAAGTGGTCACCATGCACACACAGTTGGTATTGTAAACATAGCAGGAGAAAAGATACAGTTCCAACACAGGATATTTAAAAATCCAATCAAGAAAATGAGAAGGAAAATATTTGAAGTTCCAAATGATCTCTGCATGACTCGGACTGTTATAAATCCTTTAGGATACACAAATTACTTCAAATAGTGAAAAGCCAACAAAAACTTTTAAAGGTTTAACATTTGGGTGCTAGCCTGTTTGTTTATTGACCATCCACCTCAAGCCAAAAAGCCCATGTTCCCAGACTCTGTAAATCATCACTTAAAGCCACTGTTCATACAGTTTAAAATCCACCATATTGATGTGCAACAATCTTTACTGGTACAAGACACGACCCTCTAATTAATCATTATATTTAGAATAAGGAACAGAAACAAAAGTTCTTACCCTTGGGCTGAAAGTTTTAAATATCCCATCGTAAACCTTTCCATTCTTCACCTTCAGTTCACACTTGGCGCCCTAAGAAAGGTAACATGACAATGGTATACATGAACAATCCTACCATTGGTCTACAACCACTTCGTTGAATTATCTTTCGAAGAGCACTTTCATCATGTCATGCCTCAATCATCTGTGGTTTGTAAACACCTTCAACTAAAACACAACTGTGATCAAGGAACGTGAAAAAGTAAACGTTTCTAAATGTCATGGTTCATTGATCATGTTGTTGCCAGGAAACAAATTATCAGTTGGCTGCTGTAAAGCCCAATTACAGCTTAATTGGCTTCTCAGCTCATCTTATTGACTGCCGGATACCCAGCTGGACAGTACGGTGCCACTTTTTTTAGGGTGCTTAAGAACATTTTGTATCGCACACTGTCCACACTACAGATGGGCTTTCCTTTGTGGAGTAACACATGACGATTACTATTTTTGTCTTGCTCAAATGTTTTGTGTGTACATCCCAAATAAATGTATTCTTAGAAATAACCACTAGCACATTCATTTGAAACGAAGATATTCAGGATAGTCACAGAGTAAATGGAATGCAGCTGCATCACTACTCACCACTACAGACGTGAGCACATGCACCATGCGAGGATTGTTGTAAACACCTTCGTATGTCTGTGTGAACAAAACCATGCCTCTGTTTACTTTACAATCCCAATGAAAACAACGAAGGAGCAACATCTATTTGCACATCAAGTGGGGTCACTGTGTGGGTTTTCAGAGCAGCCTAATCCACCATGAGCCGTTCATACCAAAGCAAGGAATCATACAATTAGCATATCACCATGCGTTTACTAACTGGTAACTTACGGGCGAGTGGGAAGGACCTTTGTTTCCGCGGCCCCTGAAAAAGAGTAAACACGAAGAGTAGATGTAATGGTCCGCCACGCAACAGATACAACGCCAATGTTCTGCTGACCCACGGAATGTGGAGATTTCACATTTAATTAGTCACTGCAAGTTTCATTTCAACAATAAACTGCTGCGTCCAACCTTAGAAAGGCCCGAGTTCTTCGATTCGCGGAGGGACCTGGGATGGATCCCTGTAAACGCATATAGAGCTTCCAGGTGTTGGGGGGGGGTCCCGTGTGTAAGATTCTAAAGTGTAGAGGCCCAGTGTAAATAAATCCCATAACATCCAGTATGTATGAGTTCTGAGCTCAGGTACTCCGAATGTACGAGGTCTATTGTCTAAATGTCCCATGATTTAAAGTATCGTTGATTAGAGGTTCCGGGTGTAGAAATATTATGCCTTTTTTATGTCTCCGGGGTACAAAACGCGGAATGGATTTACTGGGAAATTATGGATGGTAACCGAATTGGAATCATCTTGTTACGTATTTCGTTTGAAAAAAGGCAACAGCCTACAATTATACTTCAATGTTGTAACCCATCCACGGCATCAGGGGTAGCCAAGTGTATTTGAAATTCAGGCCCAAGTCGGTATATTGCCAATGGGTGGTCTGGCCCGGAGGTCGGGGTGCGAATATTTGCGAGTCCCAGGATGGAGGCGGAAAAGTCGGCGGGTTCACGCAATGAAAACCCAGACAGGCCTTTTGTCAATCCACTGCTGGATGAAGGCAGTTCTGTGCCTTGTCGATCGTGTTGGTTGCATGACCATTTCACCACGATAATTAGCGAGGGGGGGGGAGCAGGACCGGTTCAGATAACTAGCTCCTCATTAGCCATGGAAAGGAATCTAACTTGGGAGACCGAGTTCGTAGCGAGGCGAATACAACACAGTCTCAAGCTATATCCTAGTCTAGTACAGTATCTGTAATCTATCGTCACCATCACTAGGGATAGAGGGCCCCAAAATGGATGCACTGGGTGTTCATGTCGAAAGGTTTCCGGGATGGAGGCTGGCGATTTTTTTTTATCCGAGGGATTCTGAGTGTTGGGAGTCCTGGGATGAACGGGTGCAGGGGTCCCGGATTCCGGCGTTCCGTGTATTGGGAGCGGTTATGTTTAAGGATCCCATGTACCATGAACTAAGGCCATATTAATAGAGATCCTTAACGTAGTGATCTGTGTTTCGGGATTCTGGTTGTCCGGGTACCACTCTCAGGTGGTCTGTAGTACAGGGGTGCCATGTGTAGGCATTTTGCATGTAGGGGTCCCATACATAGGGGTCCGTGTTCGGTCCCATTACTTGAGAGCCGCCAGATACAACAGGGTCCCCACCAACGTACAATTCCCATCAACAGGGGACCCGTATAAAGGGATCGCGACCGTAAGTTTCGCGCATATAATGGTCCCTGTTTACAAGTTCCATTAGTGGGGGGCACCGTGGCACGGCCCCCCACCCCCCATGGTGTCAGGGGGCCCGCGAGGAAGCCTCTATGGGGCGGGAAGCGGCCGCCTCATTTCTGCAGAGGTCGTCGGCGCGGCGCCACATTCCCCAGTGCACACGCGCTTGCGCGCACCCCATTGGGCCTCGGACTCCCCCCTCAGCCAATCACGGGCCCGCCTCGCCCATCACGTGCGCCGCCGCCACCAATCGCGAAGCGCCAATTAAAACCGAACAACACAATGCGGTCTACAAAATACAACGCGCGCCGAATCCTAGCCCGTGGGCCCCAACGCGTTATTTAATTAAACAATTAAATAATGTTAATTTCTTTTGCCATTCTTCTCCGGTCGCGCGCGCGCTTTCGTTTGCCACACAGATCGTACAGGCACACATATATACGCACGCAGGCATACAAGCTCGCGGCACGACGACGACGACACGTTTGTTAAGAGACGAGACACGGGGGGGGTAAGGGTGGTCCGGGTGGGGGAGGTGCGCGGTGCTCACCTGCCGGGCGTGGGTCTGGAGGTGCCGGCCTTGCGGCTGGACGCGGTAGCGCTGGCGGGCTTCATGCTCCCTCCTCCTACATGGACTCGCGCCGCGCCTCACGACCGCCTCTCTTTGTGTCTTAATGTACACTTACTGTACTACTACTGCTGCTGCCCCGAACGTAAACGAAATTAAACTAGCGCGCGGTTAAAACAATAACCCTTAACTACAATAACAGTATTACTGATAATACGTAGTGACGATAATTAGTAACGACGACGGTGATAACGATGATGAAAGTATCTCGTCGCTTCCCCTCGTTCGCGAGAGAGAATCTCAGGAGAGGAAACGCCGCGCTCGGAGACTTACGACGCTAAACTAGAGCGCTGATCGTGAGCGATGCCGATTACGAGTTGGTCACCGGGGCTGCGAGGAGCTCTGTGCGAGTCGCCGACGAGTTCTTTCACCGCCGATAATGCTAAAGCCGTCGCCGCCGCCGCCGCCTCTACTGCTGCTGCTGCTGACGCTGCTACCGGGAGCCGCTCGCTCGGTTCCTCGAGAATCAACATGGAGGCGCCGCGCGGAAGGATACGCGAGCCCCGCCCCTCACCCCACACCCCCCGACCCCCACCCTCCTCCATCTGCCAGCACGGCGTCACCCCCCCCCCTCTCTCGAGCTGGCCCCTCCCCCCCGCCTCGCCGCCAACGCGGGGCCCGCGCACGCAGCACGTACCGAGCGGACGGTTGTAACCGTCCGCGTGCGCCGTGGTGGGACTATGTCGCGAGAGAGGAGCGGTTTCCCGCTAAAAATAAAAAATAAAAAAACACAAGGCGAGCGTTGAACGTCGCGTGGATCTCTTGCGTGGCATAAACGCGCGCTGCGGAGATCGTCGTTGTCCGTGTTTACTGAAACACAACCGCTGACGTGTGAGAACACGGGGGACGAGTTGCTTGTCTCAGAAGTTGCAAGTTTTACCGCAACGTGTTTTTTGGCGATAGCGACAAAAAAAAGCGATCCTCGTCTAAAGGGTTGTAACTGTGCCCCCCCCCCCTCCGGTGAAAACGATCCTCTAGGATCATGGTCCGCGAGGGCGTTGAACTTGGAATTCTACGAAATCTTCGTAAGAGTAACAGTTTGACGTGGCGCCACTAGAGGCCAGCTAACATAGGCCGCGTTGAATTTTTTTTTTAAAAACCACCCGTGCGATCAGTTGCGCAACCAAATTGACCGTGCGACCGTGCAACTTCATCATGGCCAACTCGTATATTGTTTATCGACGTTTTGTTGCAGAAATGAAATCGAGGATGGAGACGATCACAGCTTTTCAGTTGCGCGCAACGTGGGTTGCGTGCAACGTGGATTGCGTGCAACGAATCGCTCAGACGTGGAACCCACCCGCCTTAACGTCTCTAGTGCCAAACCCATTTCACTACCAATTTTCGTTTTGTTAACTTTGCACCGATTACTTTACGTCTGACTGAAACTTATTTAGCGACCCCCACCACCACCAAGTGTTCGTGGCACTTGGTGTTGCTCTCTCCTCCTCCTCCCACCCCTGTTTCGCGTTCCCCTGCCCTGACCTCCATCCTTCCCTTCTACCCAAGTGTTGGGTTTTTTTTTCCTTCTTATTCTTCTTCTCCGCCTTTCCTCAAGGCGCGTCTTGAAATGCCATTACATTTCAACGTCCCGCACAAACGCAAATCGTACAGCTCCCATTATTATTAATAATAAAAAGGAAACTCATTGCCAACGCTCCTCCACTAGAGGGGGCCACGGAGAGCCCCTCTAGGGGGTATTTGTTACTCAGCTGGGGTTAATCGAGGATTATTTTGGGGGGGGGGAGGAACAGGGTAGAGAGATTTAATCTTATACAGTATTTGATTTTTTAAGAAATATTTTCAAATGAAATATTTGTTATTTTATTTTCACCTACGTGACTTTACCCAATAGAACCAAAGAGTATGAAATATTCCTCTTTGCGGAGCGTCATTTTACCGTGCATCTTCTTTGCAAGCGTGACAAGTACTAATCATAATAATAATACTCCCAATTGTTTCAAATGCCACACCGGGAGATCGAAACTCACAATGCGTCTCTGTATTGCAAATATACGAGCCAGCCGTTATTATTATTCTTCTTCTTCCATAAATAAAGTTTTTTTGGGGGGGGGGGGGGGGGGGTTAGAACGCTTAAATATAAATGTGTCGTGAAACCCAGCACACCCGACGGCCAATTAGTAAAGGGGTCTCAGCCACGTAAACAGAACATGCCAATTCGTTATTAGAGTACAGCAACACCGGGGCGTTGGAGAGCTAATCCACAACATTTACAATGAGTATTATTATTATTAACCCCCAACCAAGCGGTGGCAGCCGTGTGAATACACACGAGTTTTAAAAAGCCACGTCTGCAACCTCAGATCCTCAGGCTATAGACGGGGGCTCTCCGTGGGTAATGAGTAAACCAAGGTTAGTGTATTCAGTCCCAGTCTCGCACGAGGTCCATGGGTTTCGTCATAGGTAGGACACGGCCGAGAGGAACGTGGCTCGTAATGATACTAAACGCCCTCCGTTTGCCTCTCGCTCGCGTCCCGTAAAGTTAAAGTAAATACGCATTACAAATATACGCCGGGCACGAGGTCGACCAAAAACACTCCCAAAGTGATGTAATTGCATTTAAGGGTTAAGCGTAGTCTGGGAAGTGACGCCGCTTTTGATTGTAGAATTACATAATGGCAGCGCTTGCCTGTGACTAAAGTATATATTTTTTAAAACTATTTTTTAGAAAGTTTTAAAACTCGAGTGGGACCGCCCGAGGCATTACTTAAGGGGGTGTTAGCTGCAAGAGAAAGAGCATTGTGTTGTATTCATTACACCTCTCCCGGTCCATGTGCTGTGAGTAAAGAGCATTGCCCAACAAACGTGGCCTACTTATTATACACTTTTTATAAAGGAACGTGAAAAAGTAAACAGTTTAAAAAAACTGGGTTATTGGGTGGCATGAATATATTCATGCTTGGGATTATCACCGAGATACAGAAAGGAATACGCGAATTAGAGAAACATGAGCAGGTTAATTACATCATTCAGAATCATAATATATGTATTTAAACTGGAGGAATCCCGTGAGCTATAAGCCTCGTTTACGCAGATGTTCAGCATTTTAATTCAGTCAATAAATACGGTACATTGTATTTAACCACAAGATGAAATGTTGGCTAAGACACATCACGGCTACAAGAGACGATGGGCTAAATAGATAAATGAGAGAAGGCACCCCAAGAGACATCGTTTTACGATGGAGATGGAGTGATGAAATCAGATGGTGGACAGGCGCCAGATGGATTGTGACATCGCGTGATTGTCGAAATGGCGATGGCATGGGGGGGTAGGGTTAGGAGGCCTGAATTCTGAATTAATCCAGCAGTGGATCGATCATGGCTCATGATGAAGTTTAAATTATTTTCCTGTCGACGGTTGCATCACATTCTTCATCATTCACGCCGTGTCGACAGTAGCAAAACCTGTCAACCCATACTTTTTTCAGGTCCATACGGCGGCGTACAGCCGTTTCAATACGGGCGGCAACAACAACAATGTTTGTGTCTTATTTGTTTGTGTTTCTCCCTTGTGATGGGACTTTGGAGGATGAACGTTGAGATGTATAAGGGCACGGGGTGAGACCAATAAGATCTAAAATTGATCTGCAATAAGGTCGGGGTTGATCGGTATGCAATAGGGGGATTGACTCGGAGAACGTTTCGGGCCATGGGCCATTCTTGAGAAGTGGCGAAGCGTGGAACAACAAGAGGGAATTTCAGGACACGTATTGGACGGACCTTCCATGTGAACAGACTCGTGGGTGTTAGTAATCGATCCCTGGGTGCAATGCTTACATCCGCTGCAGCACATGAACCCCCCCAACGTGTCCATGGAATAGTTGGCAGTCTGTCGAGATTCCCACGCAACAGCAACAACAAATTGTCGACTCGATCTCGTGCCTGCGATTTGTGGAAATTCCTACGTGGGGAAATCTAAGTAAGGGGTGACTTTAAATGTATAACTCGTACTCCTCGACTATATGGACTGGACAGGAGGACACGGCGGAGAAGAAGACTCCTTGATGACACCTGAGTAAAAAAAACACCAGGATTAAACAAAAAATACGTTCTAAATAAACATTATTTGTAAATTATCGTGGACATTAATTACGCGATGATGAACCGTCCCAATGTTTGTGTCCCTGTCATCCCGTTATAAGTGCCCCCCCCCCACCTTATTACAGACCAATTCAGACCTTATTGGTCTCACCCCGTGCCCCTTATACATCTCAACGTTAATAATCCTATAAGGTCTCATCACAAGAGAGACAACGTAATTATTTTTGCCCGTCTTTGCAACGTCTGTACGCCGTAAGGTTAAAAAGTGCGAGGTTGTGACAGCTACTGATTGTCTGTGTGCCGCGTGTCTACTGTTTATTTGGGGGTTGCTCTCTTAAACGCGAAGCTTTGTTGTTGTTGTCATCATCATCATCTTGTTGTTGTCACAACACGGAGCGTCTTCCCGGTTCCATTTGTTATCCCTCTCGTTCCTCGGGAACATGAGGCAATAGGCGAGACAATTTGCATAAAGTTTTGTGTGGATCGATCGTTAAATTCAATCACGGTGCGCGCGATTCAATGAATGTTATCGTGCGGATAGGAATCGATTTAATATGTGGGGGCGGAGTCGGATCGATGAATCGATACACGAAGCAATGGCGCGTGATCCGCCGCCGCCGCCGGTTTGCGTGCTGCGAGGAGGAAAAGGGGGGGGGGGGGGTTCCACGCGGCGTCGGGACTACTTTCCTCCCCCCCCAACCCCCACCCCCCACCCCCCACATCCACCCTCCCCCTTCTCTTCCACCCTCCCCTCGCCTTCCTGCCCGACAGTTATTTATTTATTTATGTAAATTAATCTCGCTCCGCCTCTTCCGCACCAAGAGGGCCTCCCCCCCTCCCCCCCAACGAACCTCGTCCGCTCGCTCCGACTCGGAAACTCCAATAACGACAACAATGACGACGACAACGACAACAATAATTCCTAGTTCGGTTTTTAACAACGAAACTCACGCGCGTTCGCCGAGTTGTGCTCGTGTAAAGAGAAGGGCCGCTCGGCACCACCCCCCCCGCCCATCCCACCCCGGTCATCTCAGTCAGCCAACCCCACGGGCACGTGCACTGCTGTCCCCGAGACCTCCTCCACCTCCTGTCAGCAGCGAGCCTTCGACAGCTTGACGTGGCGGCCCTCAAAGCGCACCCAGCCTGGCACAGTCGCCGTGGTGAGGTGACGGTCACTTAGCAGTGGCGAATTGGCGGGGTTATTGGTATCGGTATCCCAAACGTCGCCTATTATAGATTTAGTTTTTTTATTTTATCTTTTGTTTTGTTAATTGTGCTTAGGAAATAACACAGTGGCCCCTTGAAGCGGATGAATGCAATGTCTTGCAAATATTAATTGGCGACGTTTCGGGCACTGTCCCCCCCACCACCCTGCATTAAACCACGCCCCTCTATATCAGACCACGCCCCTTACCGCAAGACCCGGCCTCTCATTGGCTCAGATCCCGCCCCCTAAAATCCCGTTAGGGGGCTCCGCCCCTCTCTCCGCCCTGCGACCCGGAAGCGAGTGAGCAGAACGGAACACGTGTTCGGGCTGAGTTCAGGTGGACGCTAAACATGTGAGCGCACACGTAGGAGGCGCTCTCTCACACAGAGAGACACACGGCACAAAAATAAAACTTACAAAGGGCCGGTGGGGGGTTTAGCGTCAATAGGAGGGTTTGCTCGGTAGCGGTAGAGCTCGCGTTTTTTTGGTTCACTCGCTTGCTCTACCCACACAAACTGCGTTTGCCCTCCCCCTCTTCCTCCCCCTCTTCCTCCCGCCGTCCTCCTCGTCCCGTCAGAACCGGACGGACGTTTTCAAGTGGTTGACCACCGAAATTTCGGAACTGGGTGCACGCGGCGTCACCGACCCCACAGCAAGGTCACCGAGGATTCCTGGGGCTGCCCAGAGTTTGCCCGTCTTCGTGAGCACAGCGCCGCCGTTAAACGCGGCGCTCGAGAAGTAAGTTATGAATAAGAATTACCCATCTCTTTTCGCAAGGCTTGCGCTCGCGTGGTCGCACCGTTTATCGTCATGTCATCTTTATCATCGGCTAATTTATGTCCACCGCTGGGTGAAGCCTCCTCTCCCTCCACGTTGTTGCAATCTCTCACAGTCCCGCGATGCCACAATGCATCTCGCTCCGACGCATCGGGCGAACTCGCCGCTCCTATTTCCCACCAATGTTGGCTGGCGTCCTGACACCGGTCTCGGCCACCTGCTACATCCCATCCTTGATCATTTCCCCGCCCAATGTCACGTTTACGTAAATCAAATGTATCTCATTTGCGTTTTGTTCTCTGATGCATGTGTTCATTTGCCGGGCTCGTAGTGTACAAATCGTGACAAACCTTACTATATTGGGTGTGTCGGGTGGTGGCGGGTTTAACGACACATTTACGGGATCTAACCCAAAGAAAACTATATTATGAATTGTGACTATAATTATTGGCACCTGCAGCTCAATGAAACAACTTTATACCAGGTTTCATCCTTATCAGGGATCATGCATCATCAATACTTACGTCTGCCTTGTGCCTCGTGGGCTTTAAATGAACAAACCCTCCCTGACCACTGTGGACACATTGCAGGGCATGATGGGAATACTGAAGTGATGCTCACAATCGCGTCCTTTGCAACCTAAAATCACCTTCTGCATGTATTGTACATTATTGTGACTCGTGTCCAGCCTGCATACACATTTCTGTCTCGTCAGTGTTTCACGTTTTTACAGAGTTAGACTTGGTTTGTGAAAACCCTTTGACTAATCCGATTAATATGCACCCTTGTTAACCTCCGTAAGTGGCAGAGATGCTTCTGAAAGGAGCAAAGCGCCTGCGCTGCTTGAATCGTCACGCGGGGGCCCGTGGAGCCACGTGGAAGCACTCTGAAGGAGAGGTGGGATGGCCGTCTCGTGCCCAGTACTGCAGCTCTGGACACGAAGGAGCGGAGAGCTCCCCCGGGTTCGACGTGATCGTGGTGGGAGGGGGGCACGCGGGGAGCGAGGCGGCAGCGGCTGCAGCGCGCACGGGCGCCCGGACGCTGCTCGTCACGCACAAGTTCGACACCGTCGGTGAGCACGGCAGAGGCGTCGAGAGTTCCTCCGAGCGTGTTCAGCAATCGGAATCCTCGGCAGCATTAGAATTGTACTTGGTAAAATCAACAATCTACATTGCCATCGTGTAATCGGCATCGTTGGCATTGTTATCACCATCGCAGATCGGCCAATGTCTAAGTTTTCACCTTTTCTTCTCTCATATGAATACCTGTATCACTCAAGGTGGCATCTCAATGCGCTCTCTGGTTTGACTTTTCAATGTTGGCAGCTATGTAGTGATAAGTTTAATAACTTTAGCACTAATGTTGCTGTGCGCTACTTTCACCACCATTCTATTCCATTACCAGGCGGTCACACACTGTCTCTGCTCGTGTTCTCTCATCGCCGATCCCTGCCCCCCCCCGCCCACCTTCCCTGGCACGGTTACGGAGCAGGCGAGATGTCGTGTAACCCTTCGTTTGGCGGCATTGGCAAGGGCCATCTGATGCGTGAGGTGGATGCCCTGGACGGGCTGTGTGGGCGCTTGTGCGACCTCTCGGGCGTGCACTACCATGTGCTCAACCGCCGCAAGGGCGCCGCTGTGTGGGGCCTTCGAGCGCAAATCGACCGCACGTTGTACAAGCAAAATATGCAGGTGCCGTCGCTCCTCCTGAAACTCACCACTGCACACTCACCGCTCTCTAGACCATTTGGGTGAGTGCACAATTTTGGACGTGTATGTCATATGTTTCAGGCACCTTGTATCATTTTTGAAGCTGTAAGAGGATGCGGGAAATTCCCCGTGATGGACTAATTTGCGGAGCTTTCCGATTGAAATTTCATCATTTTACTTGGGGCATTGTGTTGATTCATAGAATCAGAATCTTTATTTATCCTGGAGAAATCCGATGAGCTATGAAGCTCTTTTACTATGTAAGGAGCCCTGCGTACAATGCAGCTGTGACCATTGCCTTTCGACCCCTGCACTGGAACTCAGGAGGAGATCTTAAGTACGCCGAACCTGACTGTGCGGACAGCAGCTGTGGAGGACCTGATCGTCGATGAGCCCGCGGTGACGCAAGTGGGGAAGTGTCGTGTGCGTGGAGTTATTCTGGGTATGTCTCCGACTCTCGCTGTACACCCATCACAGTCCAGCTTATCCTTCTTAGCTTGTGAGTTGAAGTCATTTACCCCAACTCCAACTGTTGTTCTCCACAGCTATTACACAACCTGAAATGTACCGTTACCTAGTTAATGTGGTCCGTGTGACCCTTGTTCTGAATTACTGTTACATAGGTAAATCCATAATTATTAGGCATGTAATGATGCATCAATTAATTAATAACATTTCTTATACTCACTGTAAATGCATCAAATTGAGTGTGCGATAATCTTGACTTAAAGCTTTCGTGACTGCAGGAATTCATATTCTTGGGTCTTTCGGTGAAGCCACGTAGATAGATCAAATAATACAAAACAATAAAAATAATAACAATATCACGACGTTTCGATCGCAACACAAAGCATATTTTCTCAGCAGCTCTCCCGCGTTATTTCTCACCTGATGACGATTGCTTGTGTTGCGATCGAAACGTCGTGATATTATTATTTTTATTATTTTTTATTCTCTGATCTATCTATGTGGCTTTGCCGAAAGACTCAAGAATATGTGTGATAATCGTTATTTACCACCTGTGTGAATTATATGAAATGGAAATGGTAATGTTATATCAAAACTAGGGTAACCACCAACATTATACAATTGAGACAGAAAAAACGAGGCCAAACTATACACTCCTCCATCGCAAAACATGAATCATGACAATTCGTCTAAATTGCTTGGCGTGTGAATTATTACATGCCTTCCAATTCAGATTTGTATTTAAATAAACACTTACCAAATCGCTCTCATGCCTGACCATGATGTCTAAACGTTTTAACCTCTCTCCCAGTCGCTGACCCCCTGGACGTGTGCGTGCGCGTGTGGCCGCTAGGGAGCGGCGAGCGGGTGGAGGGGCACGGCGTGGTGATCACCGCGGGCACGTTCCTGCGCGGGGTCGTGGGCATCGGCACGGAGACGTGGCCGGCGGGGCGCGCGGGCGACGGCCCCGCCGTGGGGCTGGCTCGGACGCTCGAGGAGCTCGGCTTCACCGTTGGCAGACTCAAAACGGGTGAGGCTGGCTGGCGGTACCGCTGCAGGTTTTCCCGGTCGTGATATACAGCTTTCCGATGTTGTTTTTTGGGATTGTAGCGCGTACTGTCGGGCACGCTGTTTTACTTTTTCACTCCACGCGCTGGGAGCTTCTCCGCGGACAGAGAAGTTCCCAACACGAAACGTGAGACGTCATGCAGAAAAAAACATGATAAACCCGCAGACATAAATGAGAGTAATACTACTAATACACGCAAAAGATGATTTCTGGACAGGTACTGTCACGACCGTATACTTTCGGTCCTCCCAGCAATATCTTGCACATCCCGTACCGTCACCATGACATCACCGGTCTTCGTGGATTTAAAACGGATGAGTTCAGGTGGGCTTGCTGCTGCTACCCGGCACACAATCGAGCATTGGGGGTGGCGCTCGTCTCCATTGGTGGCATTGAGCTAGGGGTGGAAATTCCACGTTCCTAGGGTCACGGTTATACGAAATTTTAGGTTGCATTTTAAGCACACTCTCTGTTCTTGCGCTGAAGGCACAAGAAGCTCGTGTTGAGTGATGTGCTCACCGTCGGTACTCGGTAACATGCCTCTTTCATGTTTCAGGAACGCCACCACGGATCGCCAAAGATTCTGTGAATTTCGCCGATCTTCAGAAACAGTTTCCGGACAACCCTCCGGTTCCATTCAGCTTCATGAACGAGAAAGTGTGGATCAAGGTAGCCTCCTTCGTTCTCCTTTGCTCGCTGCCACGTAATGCGACTGTTGGCACAGACCTACTTCACTGCAATCATCCCTGGCACTCAGTCCTGAATTGTGAGGGTATTGTGTGGAGGAATATTATACAATTTTTACAGTATTATCACATTTTGATATCCAGTTGAGAGCTTCAGGAGATACCAATTGAATCGCAGAGATCCGGGGGAGTGAGAAACGGTGGACAGATGTTCACTGGATGTTCCGTCATTTGAAGTTGTTCACCACATTCACACTGTGGGGGTGTACTCGAGTCTCCATGTGTGCGTAAGCTGTCCGCAGCATCCTTGTGATGTGCTCATGCGCTTCATTGGCCATCTGCTCTCACCAAGGGAGGGCATGCGAAGCCAGGAAGCTGTACCGTCAAAAATAAGGACCACCTCCCCTCGCGGGCCGTTCTCTAACATGAATTGAGCTGCTCTGCAAGGGTTGCACATGGA
Organism: Petromyzon marinus; assembly: GCF_048934315.1. Lineage (NCBI taxonomy): Eukaryota > Metazoa > Chordata > Hyperoartia > Petromyzontiformes > Petromyzontidae > Petromyzon > Petromyzon marinus. The sequence goes on along the minus strand of NC_133704.1, from coordinate 3,936,888 downwards.
CAACTTTGTGTCTGCAGGAATAATAGTGAAAGCACAACAATTGGAATTATTGGGCATACGCTTGAAGTATGGAATGCTTTCCACTAACACCTTGAACTGCCCAGAGGCTGAGCCGTGTGTGTGCGCGCGTCTCCAGCCCGAGGAGCAGATGGTGTGTCACTTGACACATACGGGCCCGGAGGTGGAGCGGATGATACGGGACAATCTTCACCAGACCATGCACGTGGCAGAGACCACAATGGGGCCAAGGTGACTGTGCCAGTGCGACGTTTGCTCATTACCACCGGTGACAATGAACAATGCTTTGGTTATAAGTCCTCTATCATGGGAAATGTGGGAAACTGCAGCACCCTGGGTGTTGATTAGTCGTTCAGTAATACCTACTTAAGCGAGCCATTCTCCAGCCAGAGCTCAAAATTACCACTTTGGGTCATTAAACAATAACTAAAGCACAATTGGAATAAAACTGATAAGAGATGATTTGCGTAAATGTGTGTTCACCCACACAGCTTATCGCTGGTGAAAAGTGCGTACGCACACGTGTGTGTCGGCGTGCGCGTCTCGCTCGTGCTGACACGGCGCGTGCGCTGCGTTACTCAAGGTACTGCCCATCCATCGAGGCGAAGGTGCTGCGCTTCTCGGGGCGGAGGCACCAGGTATGGCTGGAGCCCGAGGGGCTGCACTCCGACATCATCTACCCGCAGGGCCTGTCCATGACGTTACCTGCCCCTCTACAGGAGCAGCTGCTGCGCACCATCCCCGGACTCGAGAACTGTCGCGTCTTGCGCCCAGGTCAGGGGCGCGACGCGGCGTGGAGGGGAGCGGTCCTCAAGATCGTACGAGCGCGTTGTGGCTCGCACAACCTTCAAGACCGCTCCATACGAGCGGTCATTTGAGCTCTCTTGAGTTTCAGGTTTGCGTTTCCTAACCAGGCCCGATTTTAATTTTGCATTTTTCACAGCGCATTGTGGCTGCATGGAGGAACGCTGATATTCGTGAACTGTGGTACAATAACAGGAGCGGTTCTCTTGCTTTCCTTGCTCGACCGCCAGGCTACGGGGTGCAGTACGACTTCATGGACCCACGGCAGATCCGTCCAACCTTGGAAACGCGCCTCGTGCAGGGGCTGTTCTTCGCGGGGCAGATCAACGGCACCACGGGCTACGAGGAGGCAGCCGCGCAGGTCAGGGAGATCGAGGCAGGGGTCCCTGGGCAGATCAGGTCGCTAGGAACGACCAGTAACGACGTCTAGGGTTGCGGCTGTACCGTACGGCTCTCCGATATAATTTTGTCAGCTTTATCAAAGACTCAATGAAGCAGCTCACATTCTCCCTAGAATTTATAAAGTTGCCGGCTGCTGCTGGTGTTCGATGCAGGCCAGCCGATGTTGTCTGTCGGGATCGTGACTTGTGTTTTTTTTCTTCCCTTCCCTACGTCTGCCTGCAGGGAATAATAGCCGGCATAAACGCGGGCCTGAGGGCGGCGGGGCGGCCGCCGTTTGTCGTGAGCCGCACGGAGGGCTACCTGGGCGTGCTCATCGATGACCTCACCACCATGGGCGCCAGCGAGCCCTACCGCATGTTCACCAGCCGCGCCGAGTTCCGGCTCTCGCTGCGGCCCGACAACGCAGACCAGCGCCTCACACCGAGAGGTGCGCGTGCCAATGATCACACCGGCCGGGAATTCACTCGGCGACAATCTTAAGGCCCCGGGCTGAATATTGTGATGGGAAATAACACTGATATAATTATAAATGTATCTGTCTCAAGACTGCCTTTCAGGAGGGTCCTGCATTAGGATTGTGTTACTGCTGTGGTTTATTGAGCTTTCTGAGTGTCACCCCCTAATTTGTGTGGTTTTCTCCATTTGTCCTCTCACACGAAACCACTAAATAATGGAGCTCACCAAAATTCCAATGCAGTACCCTCCTGAACGAAATAGTTTTAACGACCCCGATGACCCTTTCCCGGGTCAACAAAAGGCACCGTTATATTTAGTGTCCCCTGCGATTACCGCTTTACCACGAGCAGTCCCATGTGTCTGTTGAGTGTTGTCTCTGTACAAGCTGGGTGTTGGTGTATATGCATTCGTGTACATCGTGCGTGTGTGTATGATAGAAATAGAGGCGATGACAGAAATAGATGGAGGGACCGGTACTTTTGTGGCCCAACTACCCAGCAGCCTCTGTAAAGGCTGGACGGGAGAGAAGATGTTTGTGTGTGCGAGTCTGCAGGTTACACAGAGCGGTAGTGCACTGGTGAGCATACGAAGCTACGAACCCAACGACCATAGTTGGATTTCCGCTCACAGCCATTAAATCGGTGATGAAATATCTGAATTGTTCGGTCGACTCAGCCTAAAATGAGTACCCAGTGCAGTGTGTAAACACCACCAATGGGGAGACAAAGTCGGCCAGGTGCGGTGCTAGCCATACTCCCTACCCCCTTATGCACCATACCGTTTTTTCATTGGACTCGCTCACAGCCCTTGGCCCAACAGCCTATTGCATGGATTTACAGGGGATCTATGTGTTGTGCAGGTTACACAGAGGCAGGCTGCGTGAGTGAGGAGCGCTACCGTCGCGCCCTCTCCGTTGGCACGGAGCTCCAGGAGGGGCTCGACATCCTCCGAGACCACCGCCTCTCGACCTCCAAGTGGAAGAAGGCGCTGCCGTCATGTGACATGAGCACCACGCGCAGTGACAGCCCCAGGCACGTGAGAGTCGCCGTGCGAATAAGTCATTGTATGAACCGTGTAAACGGATGGGAGCTTATGGAGATAAAAAAAGACAAAGATTGCCCGTGTAATCCATAAAGGCTGTTGGGGTAAATGCTACGAGCCCCTATGAAAGCCGGCACCACGCCCGGCCGCCTTCATCTCCCCATTGCTGATGTTTACACACCGCACCGGGTATCCATGTAAAGCCTTCAGATAAACACTTAATAATAGCCATGCTCGGGGAATCGAACTCGGTGCGCCGGCTTCACAGCGTAGCGTGCTAACCGCTACGTAACCGCTCCTTGCACAAACGCACAACTATTAAAATCCACTCTTGTAATCTGCTAGAGGCAATGTTTTTTTAAAAATCATTAAATGTTTGTTGAAGGACACAGGTAGTGGACGTCCAACGATGGAGTTGACACGCAAGCATACCCGGCGTGTTGCCACCGTCTCCGTGGAGAGAAGCCGGCGCCTGTGGTCCCACTGTGGGTTTTCTCTCCGTCTTTGTGGTCGCAGTGCCCTTCTCGTTCTGCAACAGCCAAATGTCACTCTGAGGGACATAGCGGTCGTCTTCCCGGAATCCCTTGCCCGGTTCACCCACTCGCAGGAGGTGTGCCAGAGGATGAAGATTGAAGGTGACGAGTGGCTGTTTGTTCCGTTGCACGTGCAATTCCGCTGCAAGCTGTTGATTTTGTGTCTGCAGCGTGATGTCATTCTGCCGTCCAACTCACTTTTCGAGGCAGACAAGTCTATACATGTACGAGATGCTTCGTTCTATTTTTGTAACTGGCAAAAACAAGGCTCGCACAGACATGAGGTTACATTGGGCTCCGTGGCTTGCAATGCATTCACGAAGTGTGGAGTAGCCGTATTGTCAAGCAGTGGCATGTTACGCAGACAGTGCGGTACACCTAATTTCCCAGACCAGGAATGGGAAACCATTTCCTTACCGAGTGCCAAATCGAACTTGCGCATACCTCTGGCGGGCAATCGCATATTAACACATACCTCCGTTACGTCCATCAGTGCCAGAGGCCCTTGCAGTGACAAATAGACTGAGCATGCTGAAGTGTTGCCAAGTTTGAAAATATTCCCCACCAGTTCCCGGATTACTGCTAAGATGCTTGCAGTGACGGACAGTTTGTGGGCCGTTTGAAGTGGTTGTCCTCAAGTAGCGATGGGCCGCTTAAAAGTAATTTGCAGGTCGTATCTGGCCCTTGAGGGATAGGTTCCGCACCCCTGGCCTAGACAATAACGATTCCTCACCGTCACCACCACCACCCCACCCGCCCGCCCCTGATGCTCCCCAGCCGTGTACTCCACACTCACCTCGAGGCAGCAGGATGAGATCGAGGAGGTCCGTCGAGACGAAGCGCTGCAGCTCCCGGACGACCTGGACTATGAGCAGCTCAATATCTCGCTCTCGAGCGAGGTGCGAGAGAAACTCGCGCTCGTCCGCCCGCCCACGGTGAGTCTTCGTCCAGTGGTCCACATTTTCACAAATATTAAAAGTGCTTGCAAATTCTTGCATTGGGTAAATCCACAACGTCGCCCCGACTGTGATACTGCTCTAGACGGTGGCTCGTGATGGCGCCAATACAAGCATGCCAACGATTTAATTGTTTGACCGGGTGTGGATCCACACGGTGTTATTCTGCATAGTGTATCGTGCAGCTGACCAGCACTATGAAGGCTCGACCCTGCCTATGACGCCTGAGATGGGGGCACATTCTGTGCGATTTGGTCCATCGCGTCGGTGTGGCGGGCGTCGTTTTTATGCCATTGTCCTGGGCCGCAGATCGGAGCGGCCGGAAGGATTCCTGGCGTCACTCCCGCCGCCGTCATCAACCTCCTGCGCTTTGTGAGACAACGGCCGCATGACGGGCGGCCAGGGGTCGGAGGCCACAACTCCGATACGCGCGTCACACAGCATGCACAGGATTCCTATTGAAACGAGTCCCGCCACCACACACACAAGACGCTGCGCTGCAATATTCAGCCGAGTGGAGGCTCGGCCATTGCGCATCAAACTGCGAATTATCCATCACCCAAAGAAGCGTGAATTGTCACGATTCGGGGTGGTATGTCAATTCACGATCCATTTAATTTTTTTGTCCCGCTTTTAGCATCTCATTTGTATTGTTTCTTTGTATAGTTTGTTCCTTTAACCGAAATGTAAAGGGATGTCATACGAGCGTACTCTGCATACGTCATAAACGATCGCTGACTACACGCACAATTCGTGGTACGTATCGTGAGCCTAAGAACCAATATTAGTCATCCCACACCTCTGGCTTCTGTTAGCGACTTGCCGCTGCCACCAGTCGAATGTTTATCCAGGATCGGGCATGTGACGATGTGTAGCTCTGGTGAGGTCCTCTGCCGTGCTTGACTGCCTAATGGTAATCACACTTCTTATCATATATACCAGGTGTTAGGACTACTCTTACAGAAATTATTCTTGATGCACGGTGAACGGAAACGATTACTTGGTCAGTAGCTGATTATAAGAACAGTTCAGATATACGCAACATCCTTACATTACACTGGTTGGGGGGGCAGGGGGAGCAAGTTTAAGGGCAACTTCTGATACAAAACACGCTTTTGTTATAATCCACACCTTGCCTTACCCCTGGGTGCTGTGCGCATTGCACGTCGAATGACAATCGTGGCATCGGCCTTTCTGTTGCCATTCTTTCTGCTTAAGAAGGTACGGGACAGGGAAGAGTGCCGCTCGGTCGTGCTTACAGTCGGGTGTCCTGGTCTCGTGACCTCGGCAAGGGCAACACCCCCCGTTTGCCGTCAGAGCGAGCCGATACATGCACGTCAGGTGCCGTTCGCTGAAAGCCGTTTATTTCAAGTTGCGGTGTTCTGGGTGGCTTGGTTTTATTTGTGGCACATGCGCCGGTGAGACGACTCCGCCTCGCCTGTGGGGTGCTTTAAAGTAATGGTTCGGCAGACCATGGAGATGTTAATCCGGTCTCTGAGCCGTGGATTTTACTGGAGGCAAAAGGGGGGGGGGGGGGAATTATTGTCCTGAGAAGTTGGAATATTTGTCACACGCTTGCTTTCTGCAGTTTGAATGGATTGGATTTGTTACACCAATGGTGGTCCCGTTGAGCCAGTTGCCAGACTATTTTTACACTGGAGATCCGTGTTGTGACCACAGCAACAAAACAAAAATTGTAAAAACGTTGATGTTGCAGAGTACGAGAAGAGGGTCCTTAAGGGTTATTGCAGAGGCTAAGACTTGCGGCCTCCGCTCATCTATAAGTGGCAACTTGAAAAGTGTTAATGTACATAGCGTATGTTCTCATAAGTTATTTTACAGTACTGTATTTTTCGTATGGAGAGACTACACAAAGTATGGAAATTGCTTTGATTAAAAGTTGCTTTTTCATCCTAAATATACAAGATTTGTTGTACACGTGTTTCTTGTGGCCGTTATTCCACAAATAACCGAGTATTATGCAAAGTCTTCATCTTGCTGTATAAAACTTGACACATGCCTTACCACAAAACTACCAGGCCACATCTGGCCATTCAGTCAAACACACCTTAGAGTTCAACATACAGGCAGGACACGTCACGGCTATAAGGCCATGGATATACCCTGTAAACATGGCAACTTTGGCCTCAACATCGTATGATTGGCCAAGGGAATTTCCACCAAATAATGTAAAATAATACAATTTTCCCAATTTTGAGTGTAAACTGCCCTGCCACCAGCACAGAGCTTAGCTAGATCTATCCAGAACCGAGGTTAAGTCTTTTTAAATTGTAACTCAAGAGAAACTCATCCTACTTGTCTGAACGTGAATTTGGTGGGACAACCCAGCTAATGTGTAAAGATGACCCGTTGCAGGACAAATTACTTCAGCAAAACTTCAGTTTGACTTATTTTGGCACATTCGCGATTAGAGATAGTCATGGGAAATGGTTTAATACATGTATTTATTTTAATACATTTGCACAAAAACCATTATTTTACAAAATGGCAGAATACAACTTTACAATGCAGACAGAACAACGCACAACATGCCCCACGAGATTCAACCATCATTGTGATTTTAAAACGTTAATTTAACAGGACGACAACGTTACACTCTATGGACGCATTTCTTTACACGTTAGAACAGTTACAATTACGGTTTTCTATCCTTGGGAGTTTTTTTCCCCGTCGCGGCAACGACACCTTCCGCAGAATGAGACAGCTTTCGTTTCTTTCCCGTCGAATCTTTTTGGGCCGACCCGGAACTCTTCTGTCCATCTTTCCCCTTGGCCACCTCGTCGTTCCTCGCTCCCTTCACAGCTTCAGTCTTCTTTTCTCCGCCCTGCTTCGAGGGCCCCGCTCCCTTTCCCTTGCTGGCTTCCTTCGGCGCTTCTCCGTTCTCTCCCGCCGCGTTCGATATGTTGACCTTCGGCTTCCTCTTCGGGGGTCTCCACTTTTTCTTCTTCTTCTCCTCGCCTTCCTGCGGTGGCCCCTGAGCAAGCCCCTCGCCCTCCGCCGCTTTAGTTTTCTTATTTTCCGCCGTCGTCACCGCGCTCTCCGCGCCCTTGGTCTTGCGCTTTTTGGATGGAGTGCCGGCGGCAGCCTCTTCTCTCTCCGCCTGGGCAGCCAGCTCGATGGGCTCCGGTTTGCCCTTGCGGTTTTTGCGTTTCTTCGTCTCGGGCAGCTTTCCTCGCTTCTTCTGCCGGTTGGAAAGGGGCGGCGGCGGCGCCTCTCCCTCCGTCTTCTCCTCCCCTTCTACGGCCGGCTCCTCGCTGGCGGCAGCGTTCTTCCTTTTTCGCCTTTTGTCCTTTTTTGGGCGTCTAAAGGAACAGAGGGAAACGCAGCTTAGGGGAAACGTGTTACGTGAAAAATTTGAATGAACGCTCGCGAGGCATGACGACAAATGTGAATTCCTACGCAATTGGAGGGAGAGCCAATTGCGTAGGAATTCACATTACGCTGGTTAAAACGTGCCTTGGCAAGTAACTCGTTTTCAGTCGTATTTTTGTTTAGAGAATGCATGCAATTAGAGGTCGCATCGGTGCACTGGGACACGCACGAGATAGAGCCCTCCCAGCCAGAGTTCACTGCGAGGTGGCAGCAAACTGTCACAGTGGAGTGAATGTCGACGCGCACTCCGGGACGGCGGCGCCAAGCGTCCGTACGTACGTGACTCCGAGCAGATGCAGCACCCTCCACAGGTTGTCCTCCACCTGCCGCGACTGACCAATTCCCTCCACCTTGGCGAGGCCTTGCAGCGCCTCCGTCAGCGGAACCAACGTCACGTCCAAGTGCTGTGCAAAAAAAACGGGGCAAGGGAGCGGACGGTCACGGACCTGCGCAAAGCAAGTGGCGTTATGTACACGCGCCAGACGCTCTCACGATGTCGGCAAACTCGGCTACCTGTTGGCTGGCAGCTCTGACCACGTAGGCTGCGAGTTCCATCGCGTGCACCACTTTATCCTTCGTAGTTTTCATCTTGAAATCGGTCATGTTCTCCAGGCTCTGCCAAGACGGGAGGGAAAGAAGGACGTGCGTCCAGTGCACCTCAGAATTACGTTACGCGAGCAATGGCACATTGGTGAGCGCAGTGTGCTATGAACCCGGCAACCCGAGTTCGATTCTCAGCCATGGTTCCACGGCTAATTAACAGTCGCGAGTGATATCTGAACTGGTCCTGGGGCACCTCACCCCGCACCCCCCCCCCACCCTCACTTCACCAGCTCACGCTGACCAGCGTGAAAAAGTATAGTCGATTAACCCCCATAACCGACACATTGTGGGGAAGGCGTTCATCCAGCAGTGATTATTAAAACATCTCCGTGTGCTGGCAAAGAATACAAACTGAAGGCAGCATCTGTGTGCTCTCCCTGCTCACCTGGACAATCTGATCCATGATTTTCTGATAGAGCCGGGTCCTCTTTGACTCCTTCATTGAGTCCTTGAAGCCGGCGCACTGCTGGAGAGCCTTGAGCAGCAGCACGCATGCTTGGCCCTGTGTACATGCACACACACGCACTCTGTTTACCACCAGCTAACATGACCCAGAAAACATTGTACTTGTTCGTGTATTTTATGGCGTTCTTACATATGAAAACAAAGTTCAAGGATGACAAGCAGGCTGGCATTCGTGCCTATGTGTTGTCGTGCATTTATGTATTCGGTAATGATTCAAAAAAAAAATTGCTCAACATTAAGAAGGTTTATTTGTACCAGATGAGAATCCATTGAGATCAGTCTCACAAACCATTAATTAGCCATGATACGCTGCTCTCTCTTATTCATATAGACCAGTGGTTCTTAACCCGGGGTGCATGCACCCCTTGGGGGTGTGAAATGCCCTTTTCCGGGGGTGTGAGAAGGTAAATCGAAACACAAATTAAACATGGGCATGTAAGTACAACTACTTTGTTTAATCAAACCTATATTATTAACATACATTTTTTTACGATTGAAAACCCAAGGGGTGCCTGCCTGCAGTAACGTTTAAAATCCACTGGTATAGATGCTCGTGGCTGAGCAACCAATGTAAATTGTATCGATGTTCTAAAAGGATAAACTCTTAAAAGTTGTTACAAAATATAGTGAATAATATACTTTGGAATATAAACAAGCTACAAATTTCAAATGTAGGCCTCAGTAAGGTTTTGGCCCAGAGGTTGTTTTTACTCAGGGAAGTCAACCAAAGCTCTAGCTCGTTTTAAGTCTCATACCAAACTTAAACAAGGTACATCCCCCCCCCTCGCCCCTCCATCATCGGTAAACCAAGTAATTCACCTCCCATGGAGTGACACCAAAAACAACAAAAATTAGCAAAATTCCTGCTATCGGATGCTATGAAAACAAACTTGTTCCAACGCTGCAGTGTAGCTGCGATCCTGGCTTTTAAACAAATCTGTTCCGAATTCCAAATGGCTGTGCTCCCCACAGGGCGTCCCCCCCCTTACCTGCTGATGCTCCTTGGCACCGTCGTCGATGTACTTGACCAGCAGTTCGTGCAGCTTCAGTCCCATCGACTGGCCGGCAGAAACAAGATCGTTACGAGAGCGTCGCGATTCGACGGCCAGCACGTCCGCGCTCAGCACGCATGCACAGTTGGGGAAGCAATTGTCGCTTTATCAGCGGAGAGAGGACACGAGCGACGACGAATGACCTTTCTTAATAAACGTCAGCACAACGGGAAACGCTGGGCAGAGGTACGCATGCGGGCAAATGCCCTTGTGATGCCAGAGCCAGCGCCACGGAGATGACAAAGAAAAGCAGCGCTGCTTCTCATTTTTTTAAAGTATGAAATAGATGCTTTAATTAACTATGGTTTTTAGCACAGTGCCGCCTTAGGAAACACCACTGTTTCCAAAGGCTATGCCTCAACCCTGAACTGTTAAGCGATAGAAAGTAAAGAAAAATAAATAAACACAAATAGTACGACCCTGTGTGTGCCCAAGAGGCTGAATACCTACTCTTGCCGAGTAAAATCTTGAAAGAAATACATTAAATAAAAGTGATGTTAGATTTACAGAGTTAACACGGGGAGCTCAAACTAAGCGCGTCCTCTCTCCTCTCTCTCCCTCTGCTTCTCTCCTTCACTCCTCTCTCTCTCGCTCTGCCCACGCTCTCGGCACCTCCCTCTGTCTCTCTCTTCTCAGCTCTTAGTCCACTGGTGGATTCTGAGCTGACTCAACACGTTTACGTGCTTGACGTTCTGGACAGATGCAGCTGGACACTGAAGTGTGTGTGGACAGCGCAGCACACGTGACCGGTTTCCTATGTGGTCTCGGGACGACATGCAGCTGTGTACATTGTCTATACCCTACGTGTTGTGATCAATGTATTTAGCCTACAATCACTTCCTCACGGAGTGATTATCTCACAAATCCCTTTTGTTTCTGGCACCTCGAGACGTACTGCATGCCAAGCGCAGTTTAAACAAATTGCGGGCGACGATAAAAGATAGCCAGTGGTCTGGGTGCTCTCAACACAAGCGGTTGATGACTACAAAATGGATGTACCATTTGGGTAAATAACTCTGTTCATCTACTGTGGGCGTGGTAGAACCGTACCGGCAGGCGGTGCAGAAGATCCACAAACATCTTGGTGCTGTAGGAGCTATTCCTGCGAGTCAGGAACTCCGCGAGTGCCGTGCGGTACACCTGCACCACACGTTCCGCATCCACGAAGCCCTCCTTGTCCGTCTGCGGTCAATGGACACGAGGGATGGACACGTGGTAATGTTGAATGACACCATAAAACAACTTCACAAACTATCGTTTGCCATTCACACTCCGGCAGAGCCCCAATCGCACACACACACGACTGCCACTCACAACAGTGACACAGAACAAGTCACAAACAAACACAAGACTGCCACTCACAACACTGACACAGAACAATTCACACACACACACAAGACTGACACAACGCTGACACGGAACAAGTCGCACACACGAGAGACGAAAGTGTCAGCAGCCATCCTTCAGTCACGATGGACAGCGACAACAAGCGCCGGTAACAAAGCCGCAGTATGTGCAGGTGTACATAGGATGCGAAGAGAAACAAAAAGCCTACCTCCATCTCTTCCTCGTTCGTCTCTGCATCGTCACCGACGCTAGACGCGCCGCTCAGCAGCACGCGCAGGCAGTACAGCGAGCCGCTGCACACGGTGACATCGCCGCGGCAACGTCAATATTCACGGAAAGGGATTCACCTCGACCGACGAACAAAACGCTATCAGTTTCAACCCCGTGGGTCTATTTAAGAAACCCGAATCCGCTGTTGAGACCCGGAAAGTAGAAACCGTCGCTGAACAACATCGGTCTTGGAATTCCACGAGGCTGACGCGGACCGAAACAAATTTGTACGGGCAGAGACGGGACGGAGCCCTGCTTACAAAGAAGTTTCTCGTTCGCCGCTCCTCACCTGAAGAAGTAGCTCCCAACGGAGGGGTCGTTTTGCTTGCCGGCGCGCTTCACCAGATTCTCCAGCATGCCGTGCAGGCGCTCTTTGTGCTCCTTCAGCTCTCGGCAGTACTTCCTCGCCTTGCACAGGGAATTCCTTGCGCCGGACACAACGGACAAACGAGGTCTCGGTCAGCGCCCCTGTAATTACGCCGCCGAGGCCACGCTGCCTTGTCTAGCAGCTACGGAAAGGCCATGCCTCCAACTGTGGCCACATTTCGTCAACGACTCTTTACATCACTTTGTTCCAAGAAAGTAAAAAAGTCGTTATGTCGCCCCCCTCTTGACAAGATTAATGCTCATTTGTAGGCCTAGTACCACACAGGGACAGTTGCCGCTGAGGGGGCCCCCCTTTGGCTAGACTGCAGCAGGGTATTGGAATGGGTGAGGCGTGAAGGCATGCGCCCTGATCATGCAAATCCGCATGGCTTTGGCAAAGCCTTGAGCATCGACCCTCGTGGGGGTGCATTGTGACATCACAAGTCGGCTGAGGTCAACAGTGAGAGAGCCGTGAGCGCAGTGCGATGGAGGGAGCCAGCGCTGCGTGTCTGTGCGTGCGTGTCTGCGCGTGTGTCTGTCTGTGCATGCGTGTCTGTGCGTGCGTGTCTGTGCGTGCCTGTGCGTGCGTGCCTGTGCGTGCGTGCCTGTGCCTGCGTGCCTGTGTGTGCGTGCGTGTCTGTGCGTGCGTGCCTGTGCCTGCGTGCCTGTGTGTGCGTGCGTGTCTGTGTGTGTCGCGCGCACTGGAAGATGTTGACGGTCTTGCGCAGGTACTCCTCCTCCTGCTTCTCCGTGTCGTCACGCATGCACGTGCGGATGACGGCCAGCAGGGGCTCCATGACGTCGAACGCCAGGGGGCTCTCGGGTCGCTTGTTCAGGAAGATCTCCACCAGGTCGAGCACCTGCGGGACGCGAATCGCGCGCCAAACACCGCGGCTCGGTGAACGGCGAGAGCAGCGCGGCCACGCACGGCGGCGCCAGTCGGGACCGCTGGATTGCGCTGACTAAATGCGTGAATCGGATCTACTACCCGTACCCCTTTAGGAGGAGGCGACCGCATCAACGTCCTGCCTGCCGAAGGTGGGAAACCCCCCCACTACAGGTGTGATGCAGCTGCCTATGCCGACGATGTCACCAAGCCCCGTACGTCACCTGACGTCCGGCGGCAACACTTGGGAACATAGGCGAGACTTTTGTCCCCAACCATTTCCTGTGTGCGCGTGTTTAAGTCGAGCAATCGGTACAGAAATTGATGACTCCAATAATTGGACAGCTTGCAGCTCTGCGAGCGGGCCTTGCTGATCTCAAGGAGCATAAACCATCATGCAAACTCCAACCATCCCCGCAGCGACTTTTGGCTCGTCATCGAACAAAGACTGCGTCGCAACCTTTCACATGCGTTTCTGCGGCCGTCTGCAAGGCTCTTTCTTGCCACATTAGGAAGCCACTGGAGCTGTGCACTTTTAAATGTAGATTGAAAACTAATTTCTTGAGAACTGCTTTCTGTTTTTAGTTTGCCGTCCTTCCCCCGCACCTCCGATTAGCTACGTCTGGTGCTAAACACACACGTACAGGCCGACCGGAGTTTGGCTCTCACCTTGATGCGGAACTCCCTCTTAAGGCGGCGCTCTCCGCGGAAGCGATCCTTCTCCTCCCGCTTGGCCGCAAGCTTCTTCTTATGCTCCAGGAAGAGCGCCGACAGGTTCTCGTCGAGGGCATTCATCGCTTCCTCGTCGGCGTTATCGATGTCCTCGTCGTTGCTGTCATCTCCGGCCTGATCCACAACGACCACAGACGGTAACGGTCAAAGTCAGGACGAAGACACCGCCTCGTGGCCAAAGCCGTCGATGCCACCGCAGCACCTCGTCACCCGCCGCCAGATCCCATGATTGCTGCTCAGTCGACACGCGGCGACCTCCCGAATCGTCACGACAATTCGTTGTGTCGCGCGGTTCTTTCGCACAGTACGTAGCCAACTGCACTAATTGGAGGTGCGGGGGAAGGATATTAAACTAATTACAAAAAGCAGTTCTAAAGAAATTAGTTTTCAATACGAGTACCATTAAAACGATTTACAAGCGTATATATATATTTATAAACAAAATATCACAGTTGCTGCAAAGGTTTTGCTGGGGCTACAGCAGAAGAGGTGAGTTTGTCACAGGATGCCCTTGATCCGCACCGCCACCCCGAGAGAGCGTCTCACCCAGGCGTTCCCCTCCTGCAGCACTTTCATGAGCTGCAGTCGGAAGTTCTCGTCCACGTCCTCCTTCTCGTCCACTTCGTCGCCGTCTTCATCCTCCGCGCCGGAATCGGCACCGGAATCCTCGGCAGCCTCTTCCTCTCCGTCCTCCTCGGAGCTCTGGGAGAGGCGGAGCGAGGAGGCTCAGGGCACAGCCACCGCAATGCAGCCGAGCGTCAAAAAGCGACCTGCCATCGTGCGGACGTCTCCGCAGCGGTGGGAACCGTTGGCGGAACAAAATTAACGGAGCCGTTTACTAAATGTTTAACGAGAAATTATCTCACCCTCTCATGGAACGATCCCAGGATGATCAAATTAGCTTGAAGAATTCCTGACCCCCTTTAGCCTCTTATCGCCACCAGGGGACAGACCATGGCTGATGGCGGTGGTTCGCAATCTGGGTGACAGCACAAATGTGCGCTTGAGCAAAGCACTTCAACGTCTTACAAACCTCCTCCTGCTCATCATCCTCATCTTCTTCACCCTTTTTCTTCAAGTCCACCACCATTATTGCTCCATCTTCATCCTCCGATTTTTCCACGTTAAAAACCTAACCAAATACGGATGTGAAAACAAAACTATTTCATTCAGAGCCAGGGGTAAGTTCAACAGAAAACCTTGCACACAAAGTTTAAATTGCGCGTTGCCGAATAAGCGTCAGTCCTTCGGCTATGGTGAGGTTTTTGTACGAGCGAGCGAGCAAGCAAGCGGGGGAGTGGGCGGGTGAGCGAGCGGGCGGGCAAGTGAGCAAGCAAGTGGGCGAGTGGGCGGGTGAGCGAGCGGGCGGGCAAGTGAGCAAGCAAGTGGGCTAGTGGGCGGGTGAGCGAGCGGGCGGGCGGGTGAGCAAGCAAGTGGGCGAGCGAACGGGCGGGTGGCGCTCACGTCGAGGATGAGCTGGAAGGCCGGTGCCGTTATGTTCGGGCAGATGCGAGCAAAGACGCTGCCGCAGATGTGGCGCAGGAGGCGGCTCTTCTGGGACAGCAGCGACAGCAAAATCTCCACCATCACCTCCACCCAGCCCGGCTCCCCTGCACGCAACACGGGGAACAGCGCGCGATCACCAACAGCGCAGCTCAAGATACGTTCATCAGATCTGTGTGTGGAAGAGTTGATGAACGGTTACGCGCTCTCTTCACCATCCGCCCGCGTCTGTCTGGACACGTTTAATCGCGGACGTGGGATTTACGGTCCAGCGTCGTGCCGATTAATCTCACGACAGCACAGTCATTGTGCAGCGCCGCAACAACGCTCGGTCGGTTCCAACAGCTGCACCTCGTCGTGCGTAGACACACAACGACGCTCACTGCGCCCCGTTTGAGTACCGGTCTCTGCAGCCTTTTCCGCTTTCATCTTCTGCGCCGCAGTAGCCTTCTCGATGCAGGCTTGCAGGTCGGTGAGGATGTCCGAGCAGTCATCTCTACCCTGCACACCCAACAAAATCGTCAGCGTCGCGAGCCAACAATCAACTCAAGTTGCAATGCAATAAGACGCGTCGTCAAAAAGCACCGCACGAGGGTCAGGGCGGAGTGAGCGGGGCGGGGGGGCTCACACCTGAAAGAGTTTCAGCGCGACGGAGAGCAGCAGGACTTGGAAGGCCGCACTCTCCGAGCTCTTAATCTTCTTGCTCTTCTTGCGCAAGTCGCTCACAACCTTCATGGTCCTGCACGGTGGTAAAGTAAGCGTCCATGTGCAGAGGTGACCCGGGTACATCAGAGCGGGTAGTTATTTGCCCAATACGTCAGCTTGCCCAATACCTTTCCATATCACGGAAGCGTCAATCGCGAACGTGGCCATTGTGTGTTTTTTGATGCACCAGTGCCAACACAGAGGTAGTCAATCGGGGGTGGGATAAGGTGTGGCACAATCGAGTGGAAACGAGCATCGTACGAGATATCCACCGGTTAACCGTTGCAAGGCGGGCCAACGGGCGTTGATCGGTGGCAACAGGGACGGGTGAACAGTTCACCCGCGAGTGAGCGCAGAGGAAATAATAATGTAAATGAACATTTATAAGGTGCAATTCATCCAGGGATCTCAATGCGCCGCGCAGGAAGTTTAAATACTACAAAGCCCAGAGTCCACTGGTCACACCTCGGAAGTGTGTAGGCCGGGCGACACAGCCGAGTCTTTAGAGAAGACCCAAACATGGCCAGTGACTTCGCCTGTCTAAACCACTGGTGGGGGGGGGGGGAGGGCATTCCATAGTCTCGGCGCATCACGAGCAGAGGAACTCTCCCTGCGCGTGTCCGGGGCAACTCACCTGTTCCAGGAGGCCAGCTCGTCCCTCCCGAGGGGGTTGACGAGCCGCACGGTGCCGCTCGCCTGCATCAGCTCCTCGGCCAGGCACGCCACCGTGTACACCCAGAGGGTGCCGTCGCGCCGCACGCCATGGGAGTGCCGCGCGTTCAGCGCCGTCGCCGTCTCGTCCTCCCCCAGCACGCGCATGTTGTTCAGGTGGTGCAGCAGGCTGTATGGGGGGGGGGGGGGGGGGGGGAAACGCCAGGCCGCGTTTGGGGCAGACGAGGTGGTTTTCGGGAGATATGTTTTACGAGAATCGGCGGCGCGTTTGTTTGTAGGTATGCACAACTTAAATTTCGATTGAAAGCTTTCGTGACTGCAGGGATTCATCTTCTTGGTTCTTTCGGTAAATTTGCGTAGAAGGGAAATAATAAAATAATAAAACATGATAAAATAAAATTCTCACGACGTTTCAGCCACAACACAAGTAGCCTTCCTCAGGTGAAGAAACAGAACTGTCGGAAAGACAGCACTCCACAACTTAAGTAGCCAACCGTGCACATCGGAGGTGCGGGAAATCAGAGGTGTGTTTGGTACCGTGTTGCTATCACACCTGCCGTGTTCTCGGTTTTACAAAACTGTGTCGTCTCAACCACGCTGTCTTCAACTATCGCACTGCAGATCACAACACATCTCTTTCTGCTTCTCTCAAACCGCTCCACTTTGGAATTCCCTCCCATCGTCTCCTTTCCCAAGTTCTTCTAAGAAACACGCTCAAGTCAGGAAACATGTTAACTCTTTATCGATTACAGCTTTGAAAGTGAAGTTTGATGCTGGCCGCTTGAGGCAATTGGGGCCTGTGCGTAGTATTCTGTGTTGTCATCCATTAACTGAATGGACATATGAATAGCCTGAAACTCCCACTCTCTCTCTTTGCCTTGTCCAAACACTGTCACATTTAACATTTCAGTCAATATATCTACTGCTTTTGAGACTGGCAGATGGCAGTGAGGCAGCAATCTCCGAACGCTCGGTTCTCACCGTAACATGTTTGTTTCCCACTCTCCACGTAGAGTCACGCCCTCTCATACACACACATTTTGCAAAAGGGATTTTTTTTCTCAGTAGAATAATGGGGACGAAGATCTTTCACTATATCAACAGTAACATGGTAAATGGTTTTGATTTAAAGCTTTCGTGACTGCAGGGATTCATATTCTTGGTTCTTTCGGTAAAGTCACGTAGAAGGGAAACAATAAAATAATAAAAATATAAACACAAGCAATCATCAAGTGTGAAAACCACAGCAAGGTGTTGCAGTCGAAACGTCGTGATAATTTTATTGTTTTATATTTTTATTATTTTATTGTTTCCCTTCTACGTGACTTTACCGAAAGACCCAAGAATATGGTAAATGGTTTTACCATTCATCGCTGACAGAAAATCTAGCGCTTCGAAAAACTCGTGTTCTCTGGAAATGACGCGATGAACCCAGTTTACGACAACAAGCAACGCGATAAAAGAAAAAAAATTTGTTCCAAAAGTTAAAGCAAAAACACTTCACCGTGCCACAACGGCACCGAGTACACAGCGGCATGGCGGGCGCGGCGACAAACCTGAAGAACATGTGCCCCATGCTCATTCTGGTGCTGTGGTCCAGCGACACCGTCGCCTGCTCCTGACTCTCCGGCACGCTCGCACTCGGCTTCATCGTGTGGAAGAACGAGTGAAAGAAAACGAATCTGCGAAACGAAAGGCGCAGTGGTGACGGCAAACCGGCTAAGCAGGTGAACAGAAACCTCGTTGACCAACGGGCGGGGAAACCTTTTCCTTACCCAGAGCCAAATAGGATTTCTTCAAATACCGCTGGCGGAGGACGCATCAACGCGCACCTTGGTCACTTCCGTGTGCTAAACTTATAAACATCGTTTCCAGGTGGAAAATGTTCCCCTCGAATACCCGATGAGTGCAGCGAAGGTGACTGCGGTTGACAGACAATTAGCATTCGCGGGCCGTTTCAAAGTAGGCCTCACGGGGTTTCACGGTCCATACGAAGTGGTGTCGGGCGGTCCTCCTCCACCCTCGTCATGGACGAAACACGATACGGTACCGACGTAAATACAACACGCAAAACAAAGTGAAACGAAGAGACTCTACCTGGTAATTTCCAACACGAGCTCCTCATCCTTCTGCACCTGGGAGTTCTCCACCAGAGCCGAGAACCTCTCCACGATCCACCTCCGCAAGCGGCCGACGGGGTCGATCTGCCGCTGGTCGCTAAGAGACGGGCGGGGGTTGGGGAGGGCAATGGTGACGCGAAATAGAGCCGTGAGTCCGGCGAGGCCCGTGTCCCACGGGTATTGCCGAGCTCGAGTTCAACGGTCGCCGAGATTCGACAACACCAACGACACGAGCAGCCGTGCAGACTAATGGCGGCAAGCAACGTAGGCCCCCCCCCCCCCACCGGTGCTTAAATCATTAAAAAATGAAATCAACGAACTGCTCACTACGGCATTTCCCCCGCGACGCTGTGGTGTGGATTTCCTCATCAACACACCTCCGCTAGGCGCCATGTACGCATGCAGCCCCAATCATCTCGAAGATGCGGGCCTTCCAAGGCTGTGCGGGTCATGGGGGGGGTTATCTAACCATACTTCACCACCATGGTCAGTGCAGGTCGGTTAAGGCGGTGGGGGAGCATAGATTTGTGTTGCACTCCACTCTGCTGCCCATCACATTGCCCCACAGCCTACGGCGCTGGTTACGCACGGCGGTCACCCACCTGAACGCTACCCAGGCTCATCCCTCCCTCCCTTGCTTCGACCTGACGAGATCAGACGAGAACGGGTGCATTCTGCTCCGTGTTGTTGTGGAGATTGCCCTCTTTATGAGGAAAAAGAAAACCACCCCATCCCTCACCCTTCCCACTTCTCGGTGCTTTCCCGCTGGTACTGCCACTCGGGAGTGAAGTCCACGATGGCGTCCATGTCCGGCGAGAGGAAGGAGCCGCGCAGCCACGCCACGTAGCGGCGCAGCGCGGCGGGGCTCAGCTTGCGCACGACGCCCCAGTTCCCCGGCATGAAGGGGCGGCTGCGGTTCGCCACGGAGCAGAAGCCGACCACCACCGCGAGCTGCCGGTCGTCGTCCGTCTCGGGCGCCGACAGGAAGGCCTCCACCAGCTCGTCCACCTCGCGCGAGATATTGTACTTCTTCTGCATCTGGAGGGGGGGGTAGAGTGAGGGGGGAGGGGAAGCGCCGTGTCAACGTGCAGTGGTCGCATTGCTACGATTGCCCCCCTGCCCGGTATGTAAAGCTGGCTAGGCCCCCCCCCAACCCACGAGTAAAATAAATGAAAATTCGTCTTGTACCCTCCCGGGTTGCTCCCTTCATCGCCTGGTGCGTAGGGATTGCAAGTGTGGCCATTATAGCCAATAACAAAATTGTCAACGCAGGCGACGCGCGAAACGACTCGTCCCCAGCGCGCAAGCAGCGTAAACTGTGGATTCAATAGATTTCTGTTAAAGATATTAAACACGAGATATTTCCAACTACAAATCGAACCACAAAAATACAACCCATACCAATTTTTTTAATGTAACATGACACAAATACAACATTGTGTTTTTGTAGTTTGTTGTTGTAACTTTCCGACCTGCCCCAACTGGACATCTGTGAAGAAGAGCTTTATAGCTCATCGGATATCTCGAATATGAATAAAGATTCTTATTCTGTAAAAAAAAAAACGCGTGGACACGTTCCCTTATTGGCCTCGAGGGTTGATTCCAGCCAGGGCAACATTCGCATTGCACAACTCGTTTGTATGTACGTTGAACTTCTTTCGCAAAATACGAAGCCAACCGAGGTAATCGGAGGTGCATTTCACGCAAATCTGGCCGTGCGGTCGGCGTCTATCCCCCGGCGCTGCCCGGCGTCGTCACCGCCCATTACCTTGGTGCGCTCGTACTCCCCGTACGCCTTCATGACGTCGCTGGTGAGCACCAGCTGGATGTGGGGGAGAGACAGCACCGGGAGGCAGTGGCCAAGCAGCCGCAGGCACAGGAACCTGAGCACAGGGGGGGACGAGGGCGGCCTCTTTAAGGGACGTCTCGCATGCTACGAAGCGACACGGACAACCGACGGTGAGAACGGCGAGGCCACAATGTAGCCGCCTCCCTATCGATCGAGGTGCCAAATCAATTCTCTGCCAAGTGAAGGAAGACGACGTTTAGCGGCCCACGTGGGCTCCACTCACAGACACGGCGACGATTTGTCCCGGGCCACCTTCTCCACGACCTCCTTCCACAGCAGCTGGAAGGTGCCCTCCTTCAGGGCTTGCGACACCAGCTTCATGCAGAGCGGGGGGAATGGGTCGTTCTTGGCCACCGACAGGGCGGTCTGCTTCAGTAGGCCCACGAGCCTGAAGGTAAGCGCATGCAAAGTGAGGTGACTTTCACGCCGTCTTGCGGACAAAGAAAGCAAAAGGTCGAGACCAGCATTTGTCGAGCTCCAGACCTCACCGTGGTGCAGCTTTCCACGTTTACCAACCATTGGCTCCGTGCAACCTGCAGCAGATTTATTTATATATAATTGTAAATGATCGGTAAACGTGAAATGCAGCAGTGTAGGAGGGTCACGAGTACTGGAGAAACACTGATCTCGATCGTCATCCCAAGAGCTGTGCCATGGCGAGTCTACTCCACGCAATTCACAAGTAGCTCTCGTCCGTTCAACAGGGAACACGAACACGGGACCACGCCACCCGAATTTCACCCACACCCGAGCGCGAAAAACATTTAATCCCCGCTTCGCCAAACGTTGTGCGACTCGAGACGAAATTCCGTTCAGACGCTGCTACGTAAACTTAACGACGTCGCTCCCGCTCGCTCCCCACCTCAGCACGTTGTCCCGGCAGACGACGGTCTTGGTGCCGATGGACTGGGCGATGACGCTGTCGTCGACGACGTTTGGGAAGTGCTCGATGCACGTGAGCAGCAGGTTCAGGTTATCGGGCGCGCGCAGCGACAGGGAGAGCTCCGAGTGCAGCTTGCCCAGCACCCCGTCGCGGAACACGTCCTCCGGGACCTGCGGGCCACACGGCGCACCCGGTCGTGAGGTCACCAAACTATCACCACGTGTATAATTCACTCCCATTAAGGGCAGCGCCATTGACAAATGGGTTTGTGTTTTTGTCACTTGTACCACGTAAACGAGATCACAATTCGGGGTAACAATTTGATTTAAGAAACAATTCTTTGCCGTTTTACTTTTACAGTCCCGTTTGTTCTGTCATCTGTACTATTGGTACCATTCCATTTGCCCAAATATAACATTAGCATCTCATTTGTGTACATCTTAAACAACCAACCCTCACGCACGACACGATGCAGGTACCGCAAGCTAAACAATCGATACTAATTCGCGAATCAATGCATCTTCATACGCCTACTGTCTACGCATCAAACACGTCGCCCTTCCTTTGCAAAAAGTCTACCAACTAAAATATACTTGTCTTGCTAAGAATATCATCACAGCATACATCTTTAATTTTTTTAAACATTGTACACTATGCGCACGAAGCTGCAGATACGCTGCCTGGGAAAGCGTTTAGCGAGTGTTTATAAAGTGATATTTGAGACGTGGCGCAGTGTCAGAGCACAGGCCCCACCTCGGCCACGATCTCACAGATGGCCTTCATGGGCAGGTTCTTGACAAACTCCTCGTAATCCTGCATCTTCCGCAGGTGTGCCAGCGCAGCAAGGAGCACCTGGGGCTCCTGTGACAAAAAAAACACGCAACATGGCTCGAGATTAGCACGGTTCGGCTATGTACGGCGCGAAAGAAGTTCAACATACATACAGAGAGATCAAATTCATTTAACATATACCCTTGCCTGTTTACGTATTAGCACAAGTCAAACTACTCCTGCTTAATATTACTTTAGCTTAATTTTGTAATTGTATGATGATTAGTCAAATAAGTCATCTGCCCGAGCCGTCTTACACTCCAGGGAATGTATTACTTAGAATTGACCAAATTTTGATTTAAAGCTTTCGTGACTGCAGGGATTCATATTCTTGGTTCTTTCCCTTCTACGTGACTTTACCGAAAGAACCAAGAATATAATTGACCAAATGTTCGTGCAACTTTTTCCATTTCTCACGTGACACGGTTGCTTTTTAGTGCCAATTTCTATTTGCTTTAAAAATGAGACAGTACAGTAAAACCTTGGATTGCGAGTAACTGGAGATGTACAGGTTAAATAAACACGAGCCTGCTATCCATAAGAGGCAAAATACGTTTGCAATGTCATTTGAAAATGCAGTGTTTCAGACAAGACAGACACCTACCTTCATCAAGCGTCCAGACTGTGCCAGCGCGAGCACTCCGAACACGTTCCCGATGGCGTACTGCTTTCCCAGCCTCTGCACAATGACACGGGCCGATCAAAAATGTTCAACCCCTGCAGCAACTTACAACGTCGCCAGACAGTACAATAATACTGCGTGCTTAAGGCGGTGTGCGCTGTGAGCAGTCACCTTCTTTGCCTTTTGGACGACAAGTCGTTCCTTGATCATGGAGAGAATGGTCAGTAGATCCAGGGACTCAAACGATGCCAGAACCTGGAAGACATTACGAAAAAAATCCTTAAATTACAGAGCAAACATCAATGCTGCATCGAGCTCTTTTCGCCCGTTGTACAGTTACCAATGTCAAAGCATTGCGCGATGCTCAGACGATAAAAGAGGAACAGCGGTCATTTATTTGAGGTGGCCCCAAGCCAGTGGTGGAAATTACACATATCCATGGCACGGGCCAATCTGCTACTCGCAGGAGTTCGGGGTAGCCTTGGCTACGTCGACCCATCTCCTGGACATCTGTGACTACTGGACATCTGTAAAAAATAGCTTTCAAGCTCATCGCATTCCTTCAGTATAAATATTCTGATTCCGACCCCTTGACAGGGAGTCGATTCCTTTCTTCAGCTCTTGAAGAAGTTTATGAAAGGAATCAAGCAAAGTAGCTTCAGGAACGGAAGAAACCTCTCAACACGTGGGAGCCAAACGCCGGACATCACGCCGAACAACACGTGGTGAAACCCGAAAGCACACCGGAAGAACCGTTCCGTCACATGAACGATGACACCGAGGGGCTCGGTGCGGCGCGAACGTTCCCCACCTGGGCAAGTGCAAGGGTGAAGCCCGGCCTGGCGGCGTCACGCACGGACACGAGTCCGTCCACCAGGCGCCTGAGGCTGTACTGCATCTCCTCTTCCTGCAAGCAGCACACACGCACACGCAGGTCTTGACAATGCATCGGCGCAAGAGCACTCTTCTTAGCAGACCTGGGGACAATTATTATTGAGTGATTCATAATGAATTGCAGTCACGATTTCAGCTGACAAACGCTGTTGCGTTGGTAATTACAACTGACCCACACCCACCCCCCCCATAGTCTTGACTGCGATTCCGCGCCTGGATCATTCCTCCTCTCCACACAATTGCACGGTTTAAACACGAGGTGGAGCTTTAACCCCAAAAGGGATGGGCAACATGTTGATGTTGCCTGCGGGACACAGCAATAACCCACCCCCGCAACTCTACCAGAGTTGTATTATAGTCCCTGGTAATTAATTGTTAATCTACAAGAGAGTCGTGTGTTGGGCTCAGCAGAGCAGCAAATAGATCAAAGGTGAAGTTACTCAAACGACCAATTAATAAGTTCGGGTGGCTACTAAGCACGTGGTCAACATGTATCCCATTCCCGAGAGGAATTCCCGAAAGGAATGGGATACCTGGAATGGGATACCTGTATTCAATCCCTGTGGGTGGGCACGAATCCCAAGCTGCACCTCACTCCACCACACCACATCTTAAGACAACTTCTCGTCAACACGCCGGTGAGAACCCAGCTCGTTATCCGTTCGCCACCGAGACCGTTTCAGCTGCCGGGCGTGTGGCAAAGCCGAACCCCGAACACGTGGATCAGCAGCCACCACCAGCAGCGTTTAAAGCAACAGTGAGTGCAGCAGCAGCAATCACGGCAGCGTTATCTACAGCAACAGCTAATGCTACAGAACTTATAGCAGAGACTATAGCGGCAGCAGCTTATGTTGCTACTAAAGCAGCGGCAACTCGAGCAGCTTTGCGTGCAACAGCGGCGGCGTTTACAGGCAGCAGCGGCGGCAACTGTAGAAGCACTAGCTCAAGTAAAAATCAGTGACTGCAGCTGGGGTAACACTCCGGCAATATCGACAACAGCAGCAGCAGCAAACACCGCAACCCCAACATCTGCACGAGCCGCAAAGCGCGGAGGGCGCTCACCTCTCCATTGCTCTTCAGGTGGTCGATGAGCCTGCGGATGGCCCGCAGCCTCACGTCTTGGTCCTCCTTGGGGATGTCCCAGAAGATGTCGAGGAACTCGCGGCCCTTGGCGAGTCGCCCACCCCGCTCCGGCTTCCCCGCGCCGCGAGCCGCCGCCGCCGCCGCTGCCTCCACGTGCTCCTCAGCCATCTTGCCGCCGCCACCACCACCACCTTCCACGTGGTTGGCGCCCGCGTGTGACGTCGACAACTTTGCGACGGCAGCAGCGAAGGGCCCCGGAGCCGCGAGGCTGCCCGCCGTGAATCCAATCCCCGCCCCCTCCCCGCCCCCTCCCCGCCCCCTCCCCGCCCCCTCCCTCGCCCCCTCCCCTCGACCCCCTCCAGACACTCCCGCCTACACCCCCCGCCCACTACCCCCTCCGCCTACACCCCCGTCCCTCCCCGCCCCCCCCGCCTACACCCAACCCGCCCCACCCCCCGTCCCCCCCCCGTCCCCCCCCGCACACACCCCCCGCCCCCCCGAATTGCCTGTAAAATAATTTCGTTAATTTAACGGAATATTTATAGGGATTTGTTTTTATTTTAAAACGTCTTGTCTTCTTAATTGTCGTAATGCCCTTTTTGTTGGGCCACTTGTAAAAAAAATATATATTGTCCGTTCATTAAAGTATCCGTAAGCGCGCAAGATGTACGCGAGCACTCTTCTTCGACTGTCTATTATACTTGTACAGCCGTGTTGTCAATCCGCTGCTGGATGTTGTTGTGTGTCCATACTTCACCACCCCCCGCTGGGCACCACGGGCTCCCAACAACAACAACAGAGCAAGCGAGCGCTGTTGGCTCACGCCAGGGGGCGCATGGCACGCACCGAAGCCTCCAGCCCTCTTCTTTGGTTCTTTCGAAACGTCGTGAGAATGTTATTGTGTTATTTTATTTTATCAATTTATTATTTTATTCTCATTCTACGTGACTTTACCGAAAGAACCAAAGAAGATGAACCATTGCAGTCACGAAACCTCCAGCCCTCCTCAAGGCGTCCCACGTTGCGGTGGTTTTCAGTTTTCAGTTTCATTTATTTTAGTATAACCCTGTGAGCCATTCGGCTCTTGAATCGGGTGCAACCGCAACAAACAAAAAACAAAAACATGAACAAGAAAGCATTTAAAAGTGACTCATGTGACTGTGCAAACAGAAAATCCAGGAAAAAACAGCAAAATATTCCTGAAAAAGCACCGTACACCAACGCTGTGTGCAAAAATCCCAGTGGGGTGCAATTCAAACAACCACAAGACAACTTAGATTAAGGCCATCAGTCAAACTCCGTACTACAACAAACAAACATGGCCAAACCAAAAAACTTTTCGAAATCACCAAAATAAAGCCATAAATGCAATGTAACAGTGATCATAGGGACTGTGACCGAATTGTTAACAATAAACTACATAAATAACATGTAACACCTAACCCTAGAGCCATAGCTGGCTGCATGAGTCACTCCACAACAACAGGAGCATCAGTCGGAGTATCAAAATTTTCAATGCACTTT